>NC_088996.1:900000-1018220 GCF_963932015.1 Anas acuta
CCTTCACTGTCTGGTCCAGGTTCTTCTTCATTCTTTCCAGGTGAGCACTAGTGTCCTGCTCCTTCTTCAGCTCTTCTGCCATCATGGCCGCCTGGAGAAGAAAGAATCAAAGGCGTTGTGCAGCTGAAGACATTTTTTTTTTTTTTTTGGGGGGGGGGATAAATCCACCATCATCAGTGAAAGGAGACCCCAACTCACATCTGTGATGGCCTTCTTGGCCTTCTCTTCAGCATTGCGGGCTTCCTGGATGGTGTCTTCCATTTCACCCTGAATTTGGGCAATGTCTGTTTCCAGCTTCTTCTTGGTGTTGATCAGGCTGGTGTTCTGTTAATTCACAGAGCAGCTTAAATATATTATTTTTAGAAAGAAAAAAAAAAAAAAAAAAAAACAGAAACAAAAGAAAAAGAAAAACAAAAACATAACATTTTCACTTATTTTGTTTAGAGTTCTGTTATTGGTTTGTATGAAGGGTATCCATTGCTGATAGTAGTTATCAAAGACTGATGAAGCAATATTCTTATTCAAAAAATTAAAAGAGGCTTAATTTATTCCTTTTTCAATTTATACATTTATTCAACTCTTGGACTTGCCTGGGTGTGGAGGAGCTGCACACGCTCGCTTGCATCCAGAAGCTCCTGTTCAGCCACTTTCCGTGACCGCTCCGTCTGCTCCAGGGCTGCCCGCAGCTCCTCAATCTCAGCCTGCAAGAGGTTTGCTCTGCGCTCCACCATGGCCACCTGCTCCTTCAGGTCCTCCTGTGTTCTGAGAGCATCATCCAAGTGTATCTGGGTATCCTGCAGTACAAGTGAAAGAAATTATAAGCAGACCAGAGTCCTCTGGAACAGAAAATTTTAGCTAAGACTTGTCTATGAGCATCTTTAATTCGATAGACCTTGAGCACTCCCTGTGTGTTTCTCAGGTTCTTTTGTGCCTCTGCAGCCTGGCGGTTGGCATGGCTCAGCTGGATCTCCATTTCATTCAGGTCTCCCTCCATCTTCTTCTTCAGGCGCAGGGCTTCGTTCCTGCTCCTGATCTCAGCATCCAGGGTGCTTTGCATGGACTCCACAATTCTGAGGTGATTTCTCTTCAGCTGGTCGATTTCCTCATCTTTCTCTGCTATCTTCCTGTCAATCTCAGACTTGACCTGGTTGAGCTCCAGTTGGATGCGAAGGATCTTTCCTTCTTCATGTTCCAGGGAGGCCTGTACAGGAATGAATGCAAATTAAATACTTATGTGAAAAATATTGAACCTCAAGCTCTGAGTAAAGCAAAGTGCAATGTTTCTGATGATATCTCTACAGTTTTATAGAAGCATTCTTATCCTCTTGTATCTGGAATGACTTCACACTGCTTATAATGAGATCGAGATCCAAGACCTGTAAGACAGAAATAAATAATGCCAGCTACCTCTGCTTCCTCCAGAGCAGCCTGAAGTTCTGATTTCTCCTGCTCAATCTGCTTCTTGACTTTCTCCAGCTCATGAATTGCCTTTCCTCCCTCCGCAATCTGCTCTGTGAGGTCAGAAATCTCCTCTGTGGAAACAAAGATGAACAGCATTTTCATACACAGGGCAAAAGGGGAAGTGTCCTGCCACACCGAAGCAACAGGCATCTTTGCAGACCTGGAGGCAAAAAAACATGTGGAAAGTCAGACACGGTTGTGAGAAAGCTCTGCCAGGAGTAGAGGACCAGCAACTTACGCTGCAAGTTCTTGTTCTCACGCTTCAGTGTTTCCAGGTGGTCCAGGGACTCCTCATAGGCATTCTTCATCTTAAACAGCTCCGTGCTGAGAGAGCGAGACTCCTTCTGGGAAGCTTCCAGCTCAGCCTGTGTTTCCTCGTACTTCTGCTTCCACTCTGCCAGGATCTGAGGAGCAACAGGGCGTGAGTATGGATGTGGCAATGGTGAGGGGATGCCCTGCCCAGGAAGCACAGGGCCAGAGGCCAGAATACCTTGTCAAAGTTCTTCTGCTTCTTGTCCAGAGCTGCGCAGGCAGCATTTGATCGCTCCACGTCAATCATCAGGTCTTCCACCTCATTCTGCAGCCTCTGCTTTGTCTTTTCCAGGGAAGCACATTTGGCGTTGACGGCTTCAACGTGTTCCTCTGCATCCTGCAGGCGCTGTGCCAGTTTCTTCCTGGGAGGTGGTAAGCACAGTTGCCAGTGAGAAAGCAAGTTCTCATTAAAAAACAAACAAACAAACAAAACATACAGCCACTTGGCCACTTTGTGCTCACAGAGCACACTTGGCCACTTTGCACTGTGTGATCCCCGTTTACACAGAGATTAAGATCTCTTCTAGACAGTCATAGTATTTCCATGTCTGAATGCTGGGCTCTAGCAAGTCACTCTCTGCTGTTCACTCTGGTATTCACTCTAGCACTGGTCACTCTTCTATTCTGCGTCTGAAGAGCTTTGGTGCTTCTGCTTTGCTCAGTGCATATTCTCTCTTGGTTATATTTTCCCTCTTCCTGCCACCCCACCCCAAAGTGCAGCATTGGATTCTTCCTGACACTATTATAGTGGTCTCCTGAAATTTCCATTGTTACTTTCTCTCAGCCTTCCCCACTTTCCCCACACACTTGGCCTCCTCCAGCTCCTCCGTGCGCTGAATAGCGTCTGTCTCATATTTGGTTCTCCACTGGGACACTTCACTGTTGGCTTTGGACAGGGCACGCTGCAGCTCTCCCTTTGCTTCCTGCTCCTCCTCATATTGTTCCCGGAGCAAGTCACAGTCGTGGCGAGCAGACTGCAAGGCGTGGGCCAAGGCGTTCTTGGCCTGGGGGAAAAATAGTAGTGGGTCAAGGAATAGAAAACTCCTTGGAAATGTGTAAATGTCCTGACTGAAATATTATTCTCCCATAAGAATGATGGCAACGTATTGAATGAGGACGGGAGAGTTGGGAATCTGCAAAATGGAAATCTAATGGATAGACGGTAGGTATCAGGGAGCAAAGGTAAATTGCACTGAATGAACTAAGAGTTTGTGTTTTTTTCCCTCTCAGCATGGTGTCTCTGTAATCTCATATGTGTCTGATTCACATTTTGGTGAGGAAAAATCCAGTGGACAAGATAGAATTTGGAAGCCTACTCACCTTTATCTCTTCTTCTAAGTGCCTCTTGAGTTCCTCAATCTGTTGGGTGAATGCCTGCTTGCCTCTTGATAGCTGAGAAATCAGAGCATCTTTCTCCTCCACCTGGCGCGAATATTCACCTGGGAAAGTTTGCAGATACATAGGCCTTTCATTCTCATTGATGGCAGTGTTCTGCATAGTTAGAGCTTTAATTACCGTTAAGGTTTTAAGGAACCTCTGGAGGTCATCTGGTCTACCTTCCACCCTCCCCCACTATAACAGGGAAACCTATAAACTGTTGCCCAGGACCCGTCTAGACAGCTTTTAAAGTCTCCAAGGCAGGAGACTCTACAACCTCTCTGTTGGAACTGTGCCGGCTCTGTCACCAGCACAGTAAATAACTGCTCTTTGATGTTTAGATGAAAGCTCTTATATTCCACTTTTTGCCCATTGTGTATTGTCCTGACACTGGGCACCACAGAAAAGAGCCTGGCTTTGTCCTCCATTCAGGTATTTATAGACATTGATGAAATCCCTTCTGATTCCCTTATTCAGGAAGTCACCTGATTCTGTCTGCAGACGAGCTCTTTGAGCATTGAGGTCATTGACCATGCGTTCATGCTCCTCTTCTTTTGTCTTAATCTCACTCAGCTGGTCTTCCAGTGTGCGGCACATCTTCTCCAGATTTGTCTATGTGTCAACATACAGAATGAAAGGAATAAGCAGTTATAACTCTCAATAAAACTGATAGGTGAAGGTGAATTCTGTAGAATTTCAATTGGGCAAAGATCCCATAAAGTATTTCTGTACCTTGGCTTTGGAGACAGACTCCATGTTACTGGCCAAGTCATCTATCTCCATCTTCAGCTCACTCTTCTCCTTCTCCAGCTTCTGCTTGACTCGTTGCAGGTTGTCGATCTGCTCCCCAAGCTCAGCTGTGCTGTCTGCGTGCTTCTTCCGCAGGGCAGCAGCTGTGGCTTCGTGCTGCAGCGTGGCCTCTTCGAGGTCACGGCGCATCTTCTGAAATTCTGCCTCACGCTTCTTGTTCATCTCAATCTGAGCTGCCGTAGCCCCTCCGGCTTCTTCCAGTCGCTCGCTGATCTCCTCCAGCTCTCTGGAGAGGTCAGCACGGTGCTTCTCTGCTTTTGCCCGAGAGGTTCGCTCTGCCTCAATTTCCTCCTCCAGTTCCTCGATACGGGCCTGGGGAAAATGCAAGACCCTTCACACCCATGCCCTACTTGTACTGATGTCCTTCTGAAGGGCTGAAGGGAAGGACCAGAGGCTTGCCTGCAGCTCCTTGATCTTCTTCTGTAATTGCATGCCCAGGGCTTGCTCATCCTCAATTTTGCTCTGGATCTGGCTGATTTCAAAGTCTTTCCTTTGCACAAAGCATACACCGTTAACACCTGAATAAAAATACATAGTAAATCCATGTTATTTGTCCCACAACCACACTTACTTCTTCAGTTTCTCATCCAGCTGTTGCTTATCATTTTCCAAATCCATTATGCTATCTTGGGACAGCTTCAGATCTCCCTCAAGTTTCCTCTTAGCCCTTTCAAGGTCCATGCGCAGTTTCTTCTCTTGCTCCAGGGACCCTTCCAGCTAAACACAACAACACCATTAATACCAGGCAGGTTGAACTCCATACCTGTCCTGTCTCGCTGGAGGCACATGTGCTTACATCATCCACTTGCTGCTCCAGCTTGGTTTTTGCTTTGGTCAATGTATTGACTTTGTCCTCTTCAGCCTGCAGGTCGTCCAGTGTCTGCTGGTGGGCCTCTTGGAGGGCTTTCTTCTCTTTTGTCAGCTTGGCAATGGTCTCATCCAGGGATGCCATCTCCTCTGTGAGATTTTTCACCTTTGATGAAAAGGGAGCAAGTGTAATTAAAGCAAGTAGGTACAAGATTCCCATAATAGCACAGTATGACTGACGTCTTCTGCCTCATACCTTGTTTTCGGTGGCATGTTTTTCCTTTTCAACCTTGGCCAAGGTTAGCTCCAGGTCATCAATGTCTTTCTTCAGCTCTGAACATTCATCCTCCAGTTTCCTCTTCTTGGCAGTCAGCTCAGCATTAATTTCTTCCTCATCCTCGGCCCGTTCTGTCACCTCCTTAATTTTGGCTTCCAGCTGGATTTTAGTTTTGATGAGCTGATCACATCTTTCTTCAGCATCAGCTAAGGCATCAGCTTCCTGATGGGGAGATGGGGAGAAAGATAGTCATGTTTGCTAGTGTCAAGTTTAGGAAACTTGGAATAAAAAAAGGTTACTTCATACAGGAAAAACAAACAAACAAATAAAAAGATACGGAATTATGATTTTATCTTGTGGGAAATTATTTTTGCTCTACCTGTTCTGAATCTTTTTTTTTTTTTTCTTCCCCTCATCTTTTAAGTGCTCTAATCAGGTGTTATCTTGCTTTATTTATAATTAAGGTATATAATATATAAAATTTCTTTTTTTTTTTTTTTTTTTTTTTTTTTTTTTAATAAGAGAATTGTACACAGATCTTTTTGTTTTTTTCTCTGTAAGAGCTTTTCTTGGCATAACTAATTTTGAATTTGTTAAGTCAGTACATAATCTAATTGCAATTGGTAGTGTCTATTTGACAGTATTTCAAAGCTGTAAAGTAGACACAGGCATTTTGAGCAAAATATTCCCAAAACTTTTGATGTTCCAAAGGGCATTTTACATCTACATAGGGTTGGCAGTTGTGTTTGGTTTTAGAGTTTTTTTTTGTCTTCCTGCAGTAGTAGCTGCAGGAGTACAGGTGAGATACCATATATGATAAGAAATGTCACAAGACCCTTTTGTTTAGGTAACTGTTTAAAGACAGAATGTGTAGTCAGCTGGGTCCCTATCTTGACTCCATAAACTCTGTATACCAAATCTCTTGTGACTACACTTGTGCCACATACAGCGAGCTTACATGGAGTCACATACCGGTGGGTTCTGAGACTTAGAAAATCTTCCCAAGCTGGAACACCAACATTACAATGGTGACATTGAGGGGTCTCAATTTTACCTTTAGTGATACAAGGTACAATAGTTTGTAAAGCAGTTTTGTGTGCAGTTTGAGAGTTCTGTACCATGCAATAGCACAGACCTTGTTTATTTTCCCCTGGAAGAAATACATTAATAATACTCACTGCTTGTACTTGTAGCTGCAGATCATTTTTCTCCTGAAGCAGAGACACCATTTTCTCCTCCAGCTCCTTCCTCTTTGCCTCAGATTTTGCAAGCTCTTCCTTGGTTTTCTCAAACTCCCCCTTCATGTTGGCCATCTCCTTCTCAGATTCTGCACTCTTCAGCAAGGGCTTGATCTTAAAGAACAGCTTCATCCAGGGCCAGTGCTTGACATTCATGAATGCACGAACGTTGTACTGGATGCAGAAGATGGACTCCCTGAAGCATAATGAAATTATACATTGATTATTTTCAGTGTGATGAATGGTGACGCTTTCCTCCAGAGGAAAATGACTCTAACTGAAGATGAGCAATGTCTACCTCCTCTCCACCATTCTCTGGTACTCCACTCTCATCAGGAAGCCCCTGCACCTGGCCTGTGTGCGAGTGATGAGCTGTGCCAGCTTCTCATCCCTCATTTCCTCCAGGAGCCCTAGCAGCCCAGCTTTGAAGAACACCTTGAGAAAGGGAATGTTGCAACACATCACTGCCAGGTAGAACTAGGCGCAGGCACGTAGTGATTGAGTCAGGAAAAGTTTGTACCTTGGTGTGACCAAATTTGTACTGGGTGTGATCCACATCAATTGACCCCAGAAGCTTCTCAGAAGCCTTTTTGCTATCAATGAACTGTCCCTCTGGGATAGCGCTGGCATTAAGCACCTTGTACCTATTGAATGAAAGGAAATATGAATTAACGCAATCTCAAGTCATAAGGTTAGACTGTTTATTTAAATTAATTTTGTGCAGCAGAAGGAGGCTGTGAAAGTTGGTATTACATACCTTGTTTAGAGATGACATTTGTAATCAAGTCAATAATACGAGGACAAAATTAAGGAAAAATTTACAGTTATTGGTTGAAAATTGGATGCTGATTGCTAGCTATTTTTTTTTTCCTTAAACTGTGCTGTTGTTATTGAATAGAAAATTTCTAGACAGGAACATTGCTACCATGTGTGTAAGAATAAATCATCTTCCACTGAAACTAGGAGCTGATACGCTCCTAAGTTTGTAATTTTTGTATGAGAATTTGTTGTATCTACATATCAATCTTCATTTTCAAATCTTGCAAGCACAGGTTTGTGTACCTCTATCTCGCTTCCATAATCAGAAACTTTAGCAAAGCTTGGTTGTGTTAGGAGCAAAAATCAGTAAGGACACCTGAGGAGCCCTTCATTTCTCAACATTTTCTCCCTTGCCATACATGTTTTTGTCTATATATTCCAGGAACTTTGCCTTTCTTTCAGTTTTAGATAGTTATGAAATTCAAAAATAACCATGTTAATAATAACCATGTTAAAATAGTTAAGATATGCAGCTTATGCAGTAAAGACAAAGCGGAGAGAGAAGAAAGGAATCTGACCTCTGTTTGAAGTCTGCATAGAGGATTCTGCTGGGGAATCCCTTTCTGCAAATTCTGATCCCTTCCAGAACACCATTACAGCGCAGCTGGTGCAGCACCAGTTCATGTTCCATGGCACCTAAGTAATTGAGACAATTATTTGATATTTCATTATAAAGCATAGAGTGTAATGGTTGCATCACAATCAGATTTCTCTCTACTTGAGGTTCTTACCAGGTGTTTTTGTTTCATTGGGGATGATACAGCGCACAAAATGGGGGTGAGTGCTCCGTAGATTGGTCATCAGCTTGTTTAGATTCTCCTGTAGAATCATGAGCAAATGTTTTTTATTAACAAATGTTACCTCTTCAGTTATTACTGTCAGATATGATTATTGTTGGAAAGGAAGAATGGATCTATTATTTGCACATAGAGCCATGCTAACTTGTGTTGTTTTTTTTTTGTACATTTTAGTCTTGAGGTTCTGGTTTGGAGTAGTGGAAAAGCTGTTCAGAGATACACCTCTTCCACACAGTGTGAAAAACTGTTCAGGATACCATAGTAGCTAGTGCTAAAACAAGAGTGCTTTATGCTCTGTGCATTGGTGGAGTGGAAGCTGGACTTGGCATTTCCCTGTTGCCTTGTTTCCATATATATATTCATATACAAATTTATGTGCAGATCCAGATTATAGGTGCCTCAGGGAAGCAAATACTTCCACCATTGTCCTCCCAGGACAGAGGAGAGGGGGAGGATCTTGGTCCTACTAACTGATATACTAACAAGTAAATGAAACCGTAGCCTGACCTAAGTACTTTTTCCAACATTCAAAGACAAAATAGACGTGTATCTTCCCCCTGGCCTAAGCTGATTTGATGCTAGCTTTTTTATGAATAACTTAGAAGATGTTTTTGACACAAAGAAAAACGTTAACAGGTACAGTAAAATGGCCTGGTTGGATTTATTGTGAGGTGTCAGAATCTTCAAGGAAGAAAAGGAAAAAGGAGAAAAAAATAAAGAGAGACAATTACTTCTGTACATGTACTTACTCTGAAAAGAGCTGATACAGTCTGGAAAGAAGAACCCTTCTTCTTGCCTCCCTTCTTGCCACCACCACCACTCTCTGAAGAATAGCAAAAAAAAGATGGTATTACAACTTTGAGTTGTAGAATTCTTCTCTATGAGACTGCAAGAATGTTGGTCATAAGTATCAAACATGCTAAAAAGGAAACTAATATGCAGTGGGAAATAAGACAACATTCAGTCTAAAGGAGTAGAGAATCAAAATAAGGTGATCACTGGAGTCTGCAGGATTAACATGGCAGAGTGGAGGCCTGAAATATGTTTGATCTTTTCCTTTCTTAATAAATCAAAGCCATGAAAGACTCTGCACAAAATGCAGTTCCTGGAGTGCATTTTACTCACATTTATTTTTCTGGAAGAGTCATTAAAAAACAAATAAAAAAAACCTAACCTGCTTCTCCACCAGCAGAGGCAAAGAGTAAGGCCAGTGTCTTCAAGGACGATTTCTGGTACAGCCCAACAACAGTTTCATTCAGGGGATCCTTGTTCTTGTCAAGCCAGCCAGAGATGTTGTAGTCCACTGTGCCAGCATAGTGCACAAGTGAAAAGTGGGCCTCGGCCTTGCCTTTGCCAGGCTTGGGCTTCTGGAAGTTGTTGGACTTGCCCAGATGCTGGTCATAGAGCTTGTTTTTGAAAGAGGTGTCAGTTGCCTTGGGGAACATGCACTCCTCTTCCAGGATGGAAAAGATGCCCATGGGCTGGAAGATGCAGAAAGAAGACATGAAAAGGCAGAAAGAATCACAGATAAAGAAGTATTTTCCCAAGTGGGAGGATATTAAAACTCCCATGAACTTTTAAAGTGGAATTCTTCTGCACAGCAGAGCAAGCTATGGAAGAATATAAAACTGTGTATTTACAATATCACATTTACCCTTTCAATTTAAATTTGTATATGTAAGAAATTGATGCATTTCTGAAAACATTAGGCCTTGTGGTTACAAAGATACCTTCTCAATGAGTTCAATGCAGGCAGCCAGGTCCATCCCAAAATCAATGAACTCCCAGTCAATTCCTTCCTTCTTGTACTCCTCCTGCTCCAGCACAAACATGTGATGGTTGAAGAACTGCTGCAGTTTCTCATTGGTGAAATTGATGCACAGCTGCTCCAGGCTGTTGAACTGCAGAATACAGAGATTGTTATTAAGGTAAAATCAGAAAGGTAAGGATAATGAACTTTTAAAGCAAATTTTCTGTCTTTATGATTTTCAATTGGCATATGTGCAACACAAAGCTATTCTCAATGAAAAGCTTGTAGCAATCATGGTGCTTTAGATGTAATCTGAAAGTATCAAACACATTTTTGTAAAAAGAAAGGCAACATTTCTTAAATTCTTCAGCAGAGTTACTTCTAAAATTACGTTAATAAAACATTGCTCTTACATCAAATATCTCAAAGCCAGCAATGTCCAGGACACCAATAAAGTACTGTCTGGGTTGCTTCGTATCCAGCTGTTGATTGATGCGAACAACCATCCATAAGAACATCTTCTCAAAAACAGCCTTTGCCAAAGCACCTACTGAATTGTATACCTAAATCAAAACCAGAAAGTATGCAGTTATCATGTGGAGCAAAAATGGAAGTCCAGTGTTTTTGTTATCAAAACAATTCTTGCCAGACACCAAATTTTTCTTACCTGCTGCACAGTTTGACCTTTGGTTACATACTCATTCCCAACTTTGACTCGGGGGTAGCACAGGGCCTTGAGCAGGTCTGCTGAGTTCAGACCCATCAGGTAGGCAGCCTTGTCAGCAACTATACAAACACATGGCAGCAGCATGTATTAGCTTACCAGCAGGTATATCTTGCAGAAATTCAGAATGCCTTCTGCAGAAATCATAAGTACTTTAAGACACATACATACAGATATAGAACTTTCTTTTGATTTGATAGGAGATATTGATATGTCTCTTGATAGGAGACGGTACTGTGTTTGTTGTTGTTTTGCATTTAAAACAACAACAACAACAAAACAACTAGTAACGAAAGGCAATTGTAGTCAAGATAAGAAGGCCAATTAAGATAAAAATGTAACATATTTTTATTTCATCATAAGCAACATTCCCCAGAAGCTGGGGAGCATTTGTGTTGGGTGTATTTTCTTCACCATTGGCTTATTTTGAATTTTATTGACTGAAAATTTAACTTAGAGGCATTTAGGTAGACAAAACTCAAGAAATGTTTTAAAAGACAAAAGGGAAAACTAAGTCTGGGATGATAGTGAAGTTGTAGACAATCACAGATGTTCTCAGAACCAGACAGTGCAATCTCTTTCAGTGACTGCTGATGAAGTAACCTTAAAAACATAATACTCAAGAGATGACCATGCTTAAGTGTCAATTATGCCTTAAAGAACCTACACCTGAAATGAATACCAGTTTTTAGAAGTGCAAGCTCAAGCAGAATTCAAAAAGTTTGTCATTTTACTTTCTACTATTACTTGTAACAATGAATTCAGATGCGGACCCTGTTAACAGGCATGGTATGCAAAACGCTTTGCCCAAGAATGCCTATATATATCATGTGAAAACATAGGAAAGAAAACAGCAGATTGCTGCATTAATATTTGAAATGACCAAACATCCTTAAATTGCATCAATAGATATTGAGGTTAGAAACAGAAAAGAAAATCCAATGAGTAAAGATAGTGTAATACCAGAATAAATTGCTTGTTTTCCTCGGGGTCTTCAAAAGAATGCAAAGTGGGAAAAAATGCACACTAAATGAAGTAAGCGGAGGGCAGAGAAGATAAACTGCCACAGTCTTCTCCCAAGTTTAAGGGCAAACAGAACTGGCACAATAATAGATGATTTTGCCACACTGAGAAATTTGTTCACAGGTTCAGAGTAATGGCCAAACTTTACGTTGACCTGAGACTTGGAAACAAAACTGATTTCAGTAGAATCGGTGTTGCATCCACGGCTCCAAATGGTTATGTGCCAGACCTGGGAAGCTGCCATTCAGTAGAGCAGCAAAGCCCGACTTCCTTCTGCCTGACTACTACTTGGTCAGCAGATGGAAGTGCGGTTTGGGATTTACTGATCCTTATACTTTGCATAGTCCAAAGTAACCTGCATCTTTCACTCAGCTGTGCTCTTCCAGGGAAGACCTCTTGTTAGGACACACTAATGTGCTGCAGTACTAGCATCGGGGGAAAAAATGCAGATGGAGTCCATGATTCTGACCCTGAATCATGGATTCATGACATGAATCACGACCCTGAATCATGGACCCTGAACCCTGCCTGTAGCAGTGAGTGTTTCAGTATTTATTGTAGTAATAATACCTTCGGTGCCGTCTGGCTCTGCCTGCTCTTCACGCTGCTTCTGCTTAAACTTCAGGTTCCCATAGTGCATGACAGCCCCCGTCAACTTGTAAATGGCTGTTTTTTCATCAGGAGTGAAGCCCAGGATGTCAATGGCGCTCTAAAGAAGGAAAAATTAAAGAATACTTAAAAGCAAAGACCATGCCTGTTTATAGATCAGAGTCCACCTAAGAAACTTTCTGTGCATTGCTTACATCTGTGGCCATCAGCTCTTCCTGGTCATTAATGCTGGCAACTGTGATCTCCCCTTGACTCACGTACTGGTAGTCATATGGGTTGGTGGTGATCAGTAGCATCTCTGAGAAGGACAAAACATATACAGATCCAAAGACAATAGGCATGGAAAGGAATGAAAAATGTTGCTCAGTGAACTGTATCTGGAGAAGTTACTGGTATTTCCTACCAATTAGCTCTGGCTTCTTGTTGGACATGATCTGATAAAATATGTGGTAGCTTCTTTCAGCCTTGAGCTGGAAAGTGACCCTGGACTTCTCCAGCAGATCTGGGAAGGACGGTAGGAGAGAGTTAGCACAGGAACTGTGCACCAAAGTCAGAAGGAATGTGATCAGGCCTGGAGGCCTGGTCTTACATGTTTCAATATCAGCAGAAGCCAGTTTTCCCGTGGCACCAAAATGGATCCTGATAAATTTACCCTGAAAAATAAATAAATAAATAAATAAATAAAAATTAAAAAAAAAAAATCTAGATCCCCCTCACCAACTCTGACTGCATTGTGTTGATAAGAAAAAAGTCATTTTTTTCTTATGCCAAGCGGCAACTTACAAAGCGTGAGGAGTTGTCATTCCTCACAGTCTTGGCATTACCAAAAGCCTCCAACAGGGGATTGGCACTGATGATTTGATCCTCAAGTGTCCCCTAAAATAGAAACCTCATTGTCATGTTATAGCTCAGAAATCAATCAGACACTTGCAGGGTCCTACTTCTAGGAGCCCACCTGCATCTTGCCAGACTGCTCCTCCTTCTTCTTATCCCCACTAGCTGCAATTGTTGCAAAGTACTGGATGACACGCTTTGTGTTCACAGTCTTCCCTGCACCGGATTCTCCGCTGTCAAATCAAACATGGACCCAGAGAGTGTGTGGTTCCTGGGCATGGGGCAGCCCCTCAGGGACTCGAGTAGGGAGTGAGTGTACTTACGTGATCAGGATTGACTGATTCTCACGGTCTGCAAAAAAGGCAGAATGAAAGTTTTCGTCATTGTTCTGAATAGCACTGAGCTGACTGAAAAGTAAATCTGTAAATGTAAGCTGGGGCTTCTTTGGAAAGTCTAAGCACTGACTCCTAGAAGACAGTACTGGATTTCCTTCTACACTCCTCAGTAGTAAGTATAAGCTCTGCTGGACCCACGCAACTGCCAGAGGCACGCGGTCCTCAGGCAAGCTGTGTATGCACTTGCCCTTCACACAGTTCTCATCAAGGAATCGAATCAAACTGCCTACCCATGATTAGATAAAGGACTGTATGGAATAATAATTTTCTATTCTATCAATGTAAAAAAGTAGCAAACTGTGAGTCCAGTGTTTCTTTCTGCGATGGGAGAGTGTGGAATTTGGTACAATAATACACAGTGCTGAATCTATGCATGCTTCTGGTACAGTTTGGCTTGCAATTGTCAATTTCTGTCACACAGCTCCATGGTGTTTGAAGCTGTCTTGTTACATGCTCCAGTACGAGCCATGAGGCTTTTTGGTTTAGATTGCTTTGAATGAGATCAAGCACTCACCAGTCAGCATGAACTGATAGGCGTTGTCAGAGATGGAGAAGATGTGTGGAGGGGCCTCCTGGCGCTTTTTGCCTCGGTAGGCCAACACCACCTCCGGGTTGTACACTGGCAGCCACTTGTAGGGGTTGACAGTGACACAGAAGAGGCCCGAGTAGGTCTGTAAGGAAGGGAGACAGCACGTTGGTTTCTGCTCAGCCTGGAACAGCAGGCCTTCCAGCTACCCAAAGGAAGAGAGCTGCTGGTACTTACGTAGATCATCCAGGCTGCATAACGCTCTTTGAGGTTGTACAGCACAGCGGGTTCATGGAGGTGGGTCATCATGGCCATGTCCTCAATTTTATCATACTTGGGAGGGTTCATGGAGAAGATTTGGTCATCCTTCACTGTCAGAGTCTGCCAAAGAAAAGAAAGAACCATATTTGTCATCTAAGAGTCTAGTGTAAGATTAAATTGTATTCTTAAGCCTTAATTTTTTTACTCACTTCTCCTGCTTCAGTCTTGACAGTGACCTTTCCTGCTTCTTTGCTCTGGATTGTGCTTTTCACATAGGATTCTTTAGCATGCACCACAAAGACTGATGTCTTGGCATCAAAGGGCTTGTTCTGGGCCTCGATTCTCTCTTTTTCTGACTTTCGGAGGTAGGGGGCTGCCTCCCCAAATATGGCCATCTCAGAGTCTGATGACATGGCTGCAATTTATTCAGTAAGGGGCTAAGTGGAACAAACGTACTCAACTCTGAAAGAAGGAAGAAATGCCTTTGTACCCCACACATGACTTTGTAGTGTTCCACTCTGACTATTGTTAAGATTTCTCTCTCTGTATAATCTGTTTTCCCCTAGATATCCTTTCATTTATTTAGATCTTAAGCATGACAGAGGTCTTTGAGTTAGACCATTTTTACTTTCATTCCCTTATTAAGTTTATATTTTCTGTTCTTTAGATTTAGATTCTTTACCAGTATTTCTGTTTCGTACTGTGAAAAAAAAAAGGATTGATTGTCATAGTAAACATACTCTATATCTAGTAACAAAGGTATTCCAATGAAAGTCATCTTACTAAAATTATGAAGGCACAAGTATATCCTGTATTTCTTCCATATTTTAAACTATGTAATGTATATTGACTATAGAAGTGGAGCAGCATAGTAAAACAATCTGTATTAAGGAGAAGCAGAAGTGTGAATTTTCTGTTCTTTAGCAACGCATTCTCCTGAGCTATAAATTGGAGTTTTAACGTCTCCAGTGGTTCCGTCTTCTCCAGCTCAAGCTGATCTGTTAAGGGTGAGCTGTACCAAAATAAGAAAACTTCTCATTAAAAAACACTGAGAGGGATTTGACAAAGTCTTAACTGTATCAGCTCAGTTAATTCATCTTCTTTTTCATTAATTGCTATTTACACTCAAATTCCTATTAAATTTTCTGTGTAGAAAGAGTATATTTATTTCTCAGCAGGTATCGAACAAATGTGTGAAGCAGTCTTATGAAAGCAAATTTGCTGTTTTATATGTATTTGTTTTGCACAACCCAAGTAGGAATGCACAGCATTAATATACACAGTTGTATGGGATTATAGGAAGTGCACATACAGCTGCATAAAACCCATCTTGGAGGGTCTATTCCTATGGAATAGGTAAATTAGAGTCTTACCTTTTTTAATACCAGCTGGCTTGCAGGGTGGAGGCTGGTGAATACTGAAGAACAGAAAAGACAAGTTCCTTATTATTATTGCACAGAATGTCAAGGATAAACCACAGGGTGAAAATATGCAAGTGGCTTGAAAGCAGAAAAAAAAAAGTCTCAATTGTTACAAAGAGTCCTTCGAGGAAAGCAGATCCACAGGCAGCAGGAATTCAATGGGATTTTGCCAGCACTCAGACAACCATATTCTTACCTGGAAGATTTCTGTGAAGACAGGAAAGACTTGTCCTACCAGTGCTTTTATAGGTTCTGATCTGTACATACAACTCCCTTCTCCTCTTTCTTAGGTATAAAAATTTTTGGCAAAGCACTGTTTGGCAAACTTGACTGAGTACATAATTCCCATTCATGCTCATCATGGATATATTTAGAAATATCTGAAGTCTTACTTGCTATGTGAATAAATCTCCTATAAATATTTGGACTAGGAATCTGAAAGGAGGAAATGCTGTCCAGCAAATAGAGCAGGACAATGAGACTTGGAATTATTGGCTTCTGTTCTCCTGACTCCTGAATTTGATATACAAGATTTGTGTTCCTCACAACTCATCTGTAGTGAGATGGATAGATATTGCAAAGAGCTTTGGAGAGTTTCTATTCTGAGATATTTCTGCAAATCAGTGACAGTGCACTGTGTCTTAAGAAAGGTACCTTGTTTATCCATCCACGAATAACTTTTGTTGTTCAAATAGCTATTAGAATAAGCACGATAGTTCTCAGTGAAGGGGAAAATTGGGTAAAGTTGGGAAGAGATGCATTAAATAATGAAAAACCACTTACATGGCTTTTTGAAATTTGTTTGACCTTTTATGTACCATGTATCCATATTCTCTGGTGCTACAGATAGGCAATAGAAAGAACAAATGTATATGGGAAGGGATTAAGGGAAGGAGACACAAGTAGAATAGTGTAGCTGTTATATATAATAAAAGTTTGAGGTTTCTGTGTATACCTTCTGCAACCTACAGATCTGTCATTTCCTTTGCAAAGAGTTAGGTAACATCTCCCATTTGAAGACCTTGCATGGAGCAAGGACGAGCTGCTATGATTCTGTACCGTATTCTGAAGGCTCACACTCTCCTTCAGATATCTGGGAGCTGTAGAGGGGTCACAGAGGATCACTAGCCTTCTCAACTCACTGCTTTAAAGAACTTCCATATGTTTCCAATACTGCATGTACAACTAAAACATCTGAGATAAAGTATTCTTTTATGAGGATGCCAGTATCTTTCTGAACAATTAAAGTGAGGGAAGAAAATGATGGCATGTATTTATAGAGACTTTATGCTTGAAAAATAATATTGAGTTCCTGCAATAATATCGAGTTCCTGCAGGAAAGTCATAGAAGAAAATGGAAAGGTTTTATTCATCGTCTAGCATGAGAAACAGGATAAAAGGAGAGATAGAAAATATATTCTAATTAATATTCTTATTCTAATTCTTCTCTTATTCTAATAAACTATATAATCAACAAAGAATGGACTTGATTATTCTTTATATGGAATTAACTCCAAGTTGGGTCTGTATTTTTTTCATAAACTTGCCTCTCACTTTTGATATAATGACTTTTAAGTTGTTCAGGAACTGAAAGCTTAGCAGCTTAAATCTGTACAGCAGTAAGAAGCCTCTCAACATTTTAGTTCTGATTAAGGCTCTCTGTGACCTTGGCAATACCTACTTATAAAGTCCTTAGTTTGTTCATATGTCTAGTATTAGTTCAAAATTATTTTTTATATTTCAGCTTCCTTCTTGGTTCCTCTGCACATGTAAATTGAAGAAGATGACTTGGATTCCAGTATACTGGTTCAAAGATCACACAGTATATCTTCCTGTCTGTCAGTTTGACATTTTGTATTTTGTTTCACCTCCTAGGTCTAACACAAATAATCTGGGAAGGCAACGGATTAAAGAGGGAATGACAGATGACTTATCTTTTTTCTGTTCCCTGTGTCTTTATCTTCCTTTCCTAGAAACCTGGTAAAAAAAAAAAAAAAAAAAAAGGACAGCTTTCTGCAATCCATGGACTTCATCAGATACAGCACTTTTCACATTTTCTCCCTGCAGTAAGTATACCACCAGGTCCCAGAACCATCCTGATGTTCTGTGGCTCTAGAGTTCTTTTGGATTGCCTTCCCTCTCCATCTAGGTTGGAAAAGTGGCTATAAACAACCTTTATATCTATCATTTCCCTGAGAAGAGCACTTGCCAAGTCAGAGGCATTTTTCCTTAATTTGCTGTATGAGATGAGATGTTCCTCTTACCCTGTCCTGATCCTAAGGCTACTGAGTGGAAACAGTGGTTAATGCTCCCCAAATTCATTTGTCTGCAGTAGAAAAATAAATGGTAACTTCATAGAACCAGAGAAATGTCAGTGGGAAAGGACCTCTGGAGGTTCATAATCATGCTTTCAAGCCATGAAAATATCCAACCTCTCTTGAAAATCTGTTGCAATTTTGCACTATCTGCCTAGTGAAAAATAATGTCCAGGCTGAACATTCCAAGTCACTGCTTGTGGCCATCGCCTTTGTTTCATCTTCTGACACTAAAAGAAGAACTTGTCTTCATCATCCTTTTAACTGCCTGCCGAATAGTTGTCTGCCATATCACCATATAGCCTTATTGTCAGACTAAATTCCTTGTAGGTTTTGTGCGCTGACCAGCTTGGTAGCCCACCACTGCACCCTTGCCACTTTCTCCACATCCTTCTTGAATAGCAGGGGAATAATAACTACCTTCAAAGAAGCAGTCACACTCTTCCTAATGTAGCCTCATATATGATTTGTTTCTCTTAACAATAAGAATGCACTTCTGGCTTGTGTTTGGATTTGACATCTGCAGATTTGCCAGGGCTACACTCTGTATCATCATTGCCCCAGGCGTTTATGAAAATGTTGAACAATATGGGTCACAGTGTTGAACCACTGTACTTGTTATTGACTATTTAATAGCATGCCATTCATCACAATCCCTTGACCTCAGATGTCCAGTCAATTACAAACCATCTAATAGTCCATCTATCTAGTCCATTTTTCTGAATGAGATTGCATAGGATACAATGTAAAAACCCTTACTAAAGTCTTTATCCCCATATCTATTAAGTCTTTTATATTTTTAAAGTCTTTATTAAATTTACATATTCCCATATCTTCAAAGTCTTTTCCCTTATCCCCATATCTATTTATTTAATCATATAAACAATCTCTTCCATCTAAACATCAGGCAGAGGAATCTCTTTTCCATCTAAACCTGAGGAAGCACTTCTTTACTGTGTGGGTGATAAGGCAGTGGCACAGGTTGCCCAGAGAGGTTGTGGAATCTTCCTCCTTGGTGATATTTGAAAGCTTTCTGGATAGGTCTTGGGCAACCTTCTGTGATACTGTGATTCTGTGATTCCATTGCAGTTCTTTTTCCTTCCTTTTTTTTTCTTTACTTCATTAGGTGTCCTATAACTTCTGAGGGCTACTTGGATTTTTAAAAGCCAGAGAGAGTTAAAAAAATATATAATGAAGTAAAAAATACTTATTAAAAAAACTGTTTATCTATTCAGTCTCCTATATTGCAATGATACAAAAAAAGAAACAAATCAAAAACAAAGAAACACACACACACACAAAAGATTAGGAAGAGGAAAAAAAACAAAAACATTAATGTAAAATTCACTCAATTTCAAAATAAAAATAGTTTGTAAATAATGAACAAATCTACTTTACCTAATCTGCAATTAGTATTTTTTTTCATGTTGTTTAGGTCACCTTGTACCTAGAGAACTGGAATTCAAACAGATTTGAACAACTACATGGTTCATGAATTTTTCTGACTAATTTTCATTATATGATCTTTTCTAATAATCTGATTTAAATTACTTTCATCTTGAAGAAATAAAATGATTAAGCAGATCAGTTGCAACTGAAATAACTAAAATGTCTGTAAGTCCAGTTTTCTCAAAGTTGAAACTACAGTTTTTAGTGTTGCATTGAATAGGTAGGAGTTTGGACTTTGTTCCATATTTGCCTCTCTCAACAACCTGTTCCAGCACTTGTTTGCCTTCACTGCTAGTTTTTTTTCTTATGTTTAAAAGTGATTTCTGTTATTTCAATTTGTGCCTATTGCTTCTTGTCACTGGTAACCACAGAGAAGAGTCATAATAATATCATGGTTTTACCTCAGCTATGGGCCAAACTCCAGCCCAGCTACTCACTCACTCTCCCTCCTCAACAGGACAGGGGGAGACAATAGCATGGAAAAGATCATGGGACAAAATAAAAACAGGGAAACTGCTTGCCAGTTACTGTCATGGACAAAACAGACTCAATTTGAGGAAAATTAATTTATTTACAATTTTAAAAGAGTTGGATAGTAAGAAATGAAGACAAACTATTGAAATGACACCACCCACCACCACTTCCCAAGCTCAACTTAACTCTTTCATTCCTGACTCCTCTGCCCCAACTCACAAAGGGCACAGAGGAATATGGAATTGGAGGTATCAGTCATTCCTTAATAGTGTCTACATGCTTCTTCCACCTCACACTCTCTCCCACTCCAGAATGGGCTCTCCATGGGCTGCAGTTCCTTCTGGAAATCACAGATTCACAGAATCACAGAATGTTAGGGATTTTGGAAGGGACCTTGAAAGAGTCCAACCCCCCTACCAGAGCAGAAACACCTAAATCATGTCACACAGGAATGTGTCCAGGTAGGTTTTGAATGTCTCCAGAGAAGGAGACTACACAACCCCCCTGGGCAGCCTGTTCCAGTGTTCTGTCATCCTCACTGTGAAAAAGTTTCATCTCATATTTAAGCAGAACCTCATATGTTCCAGCTTGCACCCATTGCCCCTTGTTCTATCATTAGATGTCACTTAGATGAGCCTGGCTCCATCCTCCTGACACTTGCCCTTTACATATTTATAGATGTTAATAAGGTCACCCCTCAGTCTCCTCTTCTCCAAGCTAGAGACCCAGCTCCTTCAGCCTTTCCTCTTAAGGGAGATGCTCCACTCCCTTAATCATTCCCATGGCTCTGTGCTGGACTCTCTCAAGCAGTTCCCTGTCCTTCTTGTACTGAGGGGCCCAGAACTGGACACAATATTGCAGATGAGGTCTCACCAGGGCAGAGTAGAGGGGGAGGAGAACCTCTCTTGGCCTACTAACCACAGCCTTTCTGATACACCCCAGAATGCCATTGGCCTTCTTGGCCAGAAGGGTACAGTGCTGGCTCATGGTCATCTGGCCAGGACCCCCAGGTCCTTCTCCCCTTCGCTGATTTCCAGCAGGGTAGTCCCCAGCTTATACTGGTATCTGGGGTTATTCTTGCCCAGATGCAGGACTCTACACTTGCCCTCGTTATATGTCATTAAATTTCTCCCCGCACTATTCTCCAACCTGTCAAGGTCCTGCTGGATGGCAGAACAGCCTTCTGGTGTGTCAGCCACTCCTCCCAGTTCAGTGTCATCAGCAAAGTTGCTGACAGTGCACACCAAGCCTTGAGGGACCCCACTAGATACAGAACTCCAACTCAACTCTGTCCCTTTAACCACAACCTTCTGGCTTCTTCCCTACAGCCATTTCCCAGTCTACCTCACTACCCGATCATCCAGACCATACTTTCTCAGTTTAGTTCTGAGGATGCTGTGGGAGATGGTGTCAAAGGCTTTACTGAAATCAAGATACACCAAGTCCACCGCCTTTCCATCATCTATCCACCCAGATATATCCTCATAAAAGGCTATCAGGTTGGTCAAGCACGACTTCCCCTTGTTGAAGCCATGTTGACTTCCCCTAATGACCCTTTTATCCTTGATATGACTAGAAACAATACCAAGGATAAGTTGTTCCATCACCTTACTAGGGACGGAGGTGAGGCTGACCATCTACAGTTATCCGGGACCTCTTTCTTGCCCTTTCTGAAGACTGGACTGTCATTTGCTTTCCACCAGTACTCAGGCACCTCTCCCAATGCCCATGACGTACCAAAGATGATGGAGAGTGGCCTAGCAATGACTTCTGCCAGCTCCCTCAGCACCCGCGGATGCATTCCACCAGGTTCCAGGGACTTCTGGATGTTCAGCTTGCTTAATCGGTCCTAAACCCAGCCCTCACCAACCAAGGCAAACTCCTCCTTTTTTCCGACTTCCTCTGGGGCCTCAGGGATATGGAGTTCCTCAGGACAGCCTCTGGCATTACAGACAGAAACAAAGAAGGCACTCAGTAACTCCACCTTTTCTTTTATCTTCTGCCAGCAGGGCACCCACTTCATTCGTTAGAGGGCCTATATTGCCTCTAGTATTAGTTTTATCTGCATTGTATTTGAAGAAGCCCTTTGTAGTGGTTTTACTTGGGTGAGCAGCCAAGTAACACTATGGCTACTCTCTCACTCCCCCTCCTCAAAGGGCAAGGGGGAGAAAGTACAATGCAAAAGGCTCAGGGATTGAGATAAGGATGGGGAGATTGCTCAGCAATTATTGTGATGAGCAAAACAGACTCAGAGTAAGGAGACAGTAAGATTTATTGCCTATTAGTAACAAGCTAGAGAAGTGAGAAACAAAGGAAAGAAACCAAAAATACCTTCCCTCCATCCACCCTCTCCCACCTCCTCCCCTTGAGCTGTGCAGGGGAATAGGGGAGTGAGGGTTGTGGTCAGTCTATAGTGCTTTGTCTCTGATGTTCCTTCTCGGTCACTCTCTTCCTTTGCTCCAACGTGGGGTCCCTCCCATGGGATACAGTCCTTGCTGAACTGATGTGGCATGGCCAACAGACAGCAGCTCTTCAAGAACTGTTCCAGATATGGGTCTATACCACGGGTCCATCCATCAGGAGCACACTGATCCAACCTGGGTCCCCCACGTGCAGCAGCTCCTGCCAGGTCACCTGCTCCTGTGTGGGCTTCTCTCCACGGGCTACAGGTCCGGCCCAGAATCTGCTCCTGTGGGGGTCCTCCACAGGCCACAGCCTCCATCAGTGCAGTTCCACCTGCTCCACTGTGGTCCCCTTCATGGGCTGCAGCATGGAACCCTGCTCCACAGTGGTACTCCATGGACTGCAGGACAGTCTGCTCTACTATGGTCTTGACCACAGGCCACGGGAACTTCTGCTCTGGAGCCTGGAGCACCTCTCCCCCTCTTTCTTCACTGAGCTTGGTGCCTGCAAGGCTGTTTCTCCCTCCTCTCTCTCTCCCAGCTGCTGTTTCCCAGCAACTTTTTGTCTCTGTCTTAAATATACTCTCACAGAGGTACAAAAAACATCTCTTATTGGCCTGGCTCTGGCCAGCAGTGGGGCCCTCATCTAACATGGGGCAGCTTCTGGATTCTTCTCACATAAGCTACCCCTATGGCCCACATGCTACCAAAACCTTGCCATGTATACCTACTACATCCTTTCTGTTGTTCTTGACCCCTCTTGCAAGTTTTAATTCTATGGACACCTTAGCTTTCATAGTTGCCTTCCTACATCCTCTGACAACAGTTTTATATTCCTCCCAAGTGGCCAGCCCCTTCTTCCATGACCTGTAGACTCTCGTCTTCCACTTGATTTTGCCCAGCATTCCATGTTTAACCATGCAAGTCTCCTGGACCCCTTTCTTAACTTCCTACCTGTTGGGATGCTTTTATCTTGAGCTCAGAAGAAGCATCCCTTGAATGCTAACCAGCTCTTGGGCCCCTTTTTCTTCAAGTACCTTGTTCCATGGTGTTTCCCCTAACAATTCCTTGACAAGGACAAATTTGGCCCTACTGAAGTCCAGGGTTGTGATTCATCTTGGTTCTCTGTTTCTGCTACATGAGATCCCGAACTACACTATCTCATGGTCACTGCAACCAAGGCTGCACTCAGCCTTCACCACTGCAACCAGACCCTTCTCGTTAGTGAGGACAAGATTCAGCAGCACTCCTCTCCCAGTTGGCACATCCACCATTTACATCAGAAAGTTATGATCAGTGAACTGAAGGAACCTCCTGGTTTCTTTTCTCCTGTCTTCTAGTCCTCAGGAACCTTCCCAGTCACCACCATCTTTCAAAGATAATTGATAATGACTTTGCAGTGACATTGGCCAACCCCCTTTAGCACTTGTGAATGTATCCCAGCAGGTCACATGGATTTGAGTACATCCAAATTCTTCAATTCTTGTGTTGTGCTTTAACCCCAGCAGGCAGCTAAGCACCACACAGCCTCTTTTCAATTCTACTTAGGTGGTGTGGGGGTGAGAACTGGAAAGGTAAAAGTGTGAGAACACATAGGTTGAGATAAAGACAGTTTAGTAGGTAAAGTAAAAGCTGTGCCTGCAAGCCAAACAAAACAAGAAATTCACTCACTACTTCCCATCAGCAGCCAGATGTTCTGCCACCTTCAGGAAAGTAGGGCTCATCACGCATAACAGTTTCTTGGGAACGCAAACTCCATCGCTCCGAACATGTGTTCCCCCCAGTTTCCCCTTCCCCTCACCCTTTACCCCGACTTTTATTGGTGAGCATTACATCATATGGTATATATAAAATATATTTTCGTTCTTTTTACGTCAACTGTCCTGGTTCTGTCCCCTCCCAACTTCTTATACTGCCCCAGTTTCTTGTACAGCCCCAGCCTCCTCATTGGCAGGGCAGCATGAGAGGCTGAAAAGTCCTTGGCTCTGTTTAAGCATTGCTCTGTAACAACTAAAAACATTGTTGTTTTGTCATCACTGTTCTAATCAAAAATCCTAAATGGAGCATCATATGAACCTCTACAAAGAAAACACTATCTCAGCTGAAACCATGCTATTTTGTCTAATTTAGTTCTACTCTACTGAGGTTAGGTCTTCATTGTTTCATACTTCCCGGACATTTCTTAGTCTTAGGGTTCTGAGATTTCTGAAGACTGATCTTATTAGTGAAAATAAAGGTGAAAGAAGACTCAGTATCTTGGCCTTTTCTATGTCCCCTGCCATCAGGTACCCTGCTCTATATAGCAGCAGACCTACCTTCTCTCTAGTCTTCATTTTTTGATGATGTACCTCTAGAAGCCCTTCTTGTTGCTCTTCTCAACCTTTTGCCAGATTCTACTCAAGATAGACTTTGGCTTTCCTAACCTCATCCCTGCACACTCATAGTGTCTTTATATTTCTTCCAGGTCATGTTATCTTGCGTCTGTCTCCTGTTTGCCTTCTCTTTTATGTTTGATTTTTGTCAGGAGTTCCTTGTTCATCCATGCATGGCTCCTAAGACTTTTCTGGGACTTCCTGCATGCCAATGTCATGATAGATGAGTCTTGAGCTTGATGGAGATGATCCTTGAAAATTAGCTAGCTTTCTTGTTCCCTGTTTCTTCTAGGGTACCTCCCTATTTATTTATGTATTTATTTATTTATTTATTTATTTTTTCAAATAGATCCCTGAACAGGCCAAAGTCTGCTCTCCTGTTGTCCAGGATTATGATCTTGCAATTTTATTTTTTCTCTCCCCTCAGGATCCTGCATCTCACCATCTCATGCTTACTAAGCCAGATCTTCACATCCTTGACCCATTCTTCCTAGTTTGTAAGTACCAGATCCAGCAGAGCATCTTCTCTTGTCAACTTCTCGACTACCCGTGTCAGTAAGTTGTCATAAATGCACTCAAATCTTCTGGATTTTTTTTTTTTTTTTTGTGCCATAATGTATTAACATTACAGTTGTTATTAGGGTGGTTAAAATCCCCCCTTAACTTTGTGTCAGCTATCCTCTTTAAGTTCTTGTTTTGATCTCCCTTTGAACATATACCACAGACATTTCCCACTTCAAGAAAAAAAAAAAAAGTGGTAAGTGACTTAACTCTGTGTATTGGCTGTCATTATGAAGGTTTTAGTACTGGGGACTCTGTGAGAAAAGACCAGAAGCTGCCCACTTGCTGGACACAGACAGTTCCCTACTGCAGGACACAACTGAACCCATCTGTGAAACTTGTGGTGCTTCTATGGAAATGTATTTGGGAAAATATAGAAAATGCTGGAAGAAAGAAAGGAGTAGGGATAAAAAAGAGTGAGAAACAGCAGAGGGACACAAGGACAGAGAAGGAGAAGGAGGAGGTGCTCCATAGCAAAGTAGGTATTCCCTGCAGCCTGAGGAGGACTCATGTGGGAGCAGAAGTGTGAGAAAGAAGGCGCAGCAGAGAGGAACTGCTGTGTGCTGACAATAAACCCCTGTGTTGCTTGGTGGAGACCCTGGAGTGAAGCTGAGCCTAGGTAAAGGAGGGAGAAAAATGTTGTTTTAATATTTGTCTTTTTGTTTCTCCCTCCTCAAAAATATGTATTTAAATTGGCAAAGTTAATTTTCTCCAAGTTTAGTCTGCTTTGCCCGTGGCAGTAATTGGTAAGCAATCTCATGTTCTTTATTGCAACTCATGACCTTTATCATTCTTGGTTTTCCTATTTTCTCCCTTTGTCCTACTGAGGGCAAGGGGCAGCACAGAGAGTGAGTGGCTGGGTGGGTGTTTGGCTGTTAGGCAGAGTTAACGCCCCATGCTCTAGGAAGTAATAAGTGAGCAAACAACATACAAGGGCAGGT
Organism: Anas acuta; assembly: GCF_963932015.1. Lineage (NCBI taxonomy): Eukaryota > Metazoa > Chordata > Aves > Anseriformes > Anatidae > Anas > Anas acuta. Next base: position 925,956 of record NC_088996.1, read on the forward strand.
GATGTTGTAAGTTAAAAGACTGCAACATTGTACTTCCAAACATTTCTTTGTATACTAATTGTGAAAATGAACAAGGGCAAAGCAAGGCAGGACTCCAGAATTTCCAAATTGAAGGTGTAAAATGCTAATGAAACACTGTATGTTCAGTAACAGGGAACATTAAAGTTCTTTGAACAAACAGGACAATTATATATCAGTTTTTCTTTTGTTTTGTGTTGTTTTGTTTTGGTTTGTTTTGGTTTGGTTTGGTTGTTTCCAGTAAATAGAAATGGCAGGCCCCTTCTTACTGCTGCACAAAATTTTACAGACAAGTCATCCTGAGGCTCTTTTTCTGTTGTGTTGGACAACTGCTTTTTAAGAGTGGCTAATGCTTGAAAGAGTGGTCTAATGCTTTAGCATAAAATGCAGTATTAGAATATAATGTTCCCCATTCATTTCATGCAGTGGTTTACTACTAAACTGGAGGCATTGCTTTGGGGACTGTTCTCTTACCTTTTCTTGTTATGATTGGTGCCCTCCAGTGACGTACCTTATCTGGTCTAGAAACAGATGCTTGTGAATCCATCTGGGAGACCTACTAATGTTTTCGAAGAGAGAACAGTAGGACTTAACCCCAAATTACATGAACTTCTGCATTCTCTCAATTTTTTTTATTTAAAAACTCCTCTATACATTTTTATTTTTGGCATAGCAATTCCTGACCCTCTGCTTCTTGGAGGCAGGAATGAAAACTGGTATACTCTGATCATAAGAACTGATGGAAAGTGGATTTAATTGAACTTTTTCTCTCAGCTACAACTGCAGGTAGATGAGAACAGAGATAACCTTATTGTCATGACATGACTGGTACAAAGAGATGAGTCTTGGGACCTAAGAGCCCTTATTAAAGTATCATCTCAAAGCCCTACCTCAAAGCCTAGAAAAGTTTGATCAGATGGTCTGAGCAGCCTCCCATTTCCATTCCTACTATATCAACAAACAGGCTTAATTAAAAATTGTGTTATTGAAAAGATGATAGGAAAACAGAGTAATATGAAAAAGGACACAATTAATGACTGGTGTCCTCTTTCTCTTGAGACCATCTGACCATTACCTGACTGCATTTCCTAGAGTCAGAATCTAGCACATAAATGCCTACAAGTGTGAGCATGTTCTGGTCAGCATTTGCTCACGGTCTCTGGAAACTACTCCATGCTACTGGACATGTTAACTGCATCTGATCTACCTTGACTTCAGCAAGGCTTTTGATACTGTCTCCCATAAGATCCTCATAGAGTAGCTCAGAAAATGTGGCCTAGGTGGGTGGACAGTGAAGTAGATTGATAATTGGCTGGATGGCAGAGCTCAGAGGCTTGTACTTAGTAGTTCAATCTAGTTGGAGGCTTGTAGCTAGAGTTGTCCCCAAGGGGTTAGTACTGGGTCCAGTTTTTGTTCAACTTACTCATCATCAACCTAGATGATGGAATGGAATGCACCTTCAGCAAGTTTGCTGATGACACAAAGCCCAGAGGAGTGGCTGATACCCCAGGGGGCTGTGCACCATTCAGAGAGATCTCGACAGGCTGGAGAGTTGGACTGAGAGGAACCTCATGAAGCTCAACAAGGACAAGTGCAGGGTCCTACACCTGAAGAGGAATAACCACAAGCACCATTACAGGCTGCGGCTGCCCTGCTGGAGAGCAGCTCCAGCTCATGGTCTAAACTTTTGGGTAGACCTGTGTAGGCGCAAGGAATTGGGCTCAATGATCATCATGGGTCCCTTCCAACTTGGGATGTTATATGAGAAGCTATGAGAAGCTCTGCAGAGAGCAACCAAGCAGTCCTGGTGGACAGTAGGCTGACCATGAGTCAGCAGTGTACCCTTGTGGCCAAGAAAGCCAATGCTATCCTGGGGTGCATTTGGAAGAGTGTTGTCAGCAGGTCAAGAGAGGTGATCTTCCCCCTCTACTCAGGCCTAGTGAGGCCACATCCAGAGTATTTTGTCCAGTTCAGGGCTCCCCAGTACCAGAGGGACATGGAAGTACTGGAGTAAGTTTAGAGGAGGGCTATAAAGATGATTAGAGGACTGGAGCACCTGTTGCACAAGGACAGGCTGAGAGAACTGGGCTTGTTTAGCCTGGAGAGGAGATTGAGGGGAGATATCATTAACATATATGTAAATACCTGAAGGAAGGGTGTTTAGAGAATGAAGCCAGTCTCTTTTCAGTTGTGCCCAGTGACAGGACAAGAGGCGATGGGCACAAACTTAAGCACAGGAAGTTCTGGCTCAATATGAGGGGGCACTTTACTGGGAGGGTGACAGAGCGCTACAACAGGTTACCCAGAGAGGTTGTGAAGTCTCCTTCTCTGGAGATATTCAAAACCCCACCTGGATGCCATCCTGTGCAATTTGCTCTAGATGATCTTACTGAGTAGGGAGGTTGAACTAGATGATCTTCAAGGTCCCTTCCAACCTTGGCCATTCTGTGATTAATAATCCTCACAGTCCCTTCGAAGTTACTTTTTAATAGCTTTGTAGCTTCATTTTACATATTTTCTCCAGCGTGACCACATGCTCTCCTTGCTGTAAAATAAAGAAACTTACAAAATGTATGCCTGTTTCCCTCCTTTGTCCAGGCTTCCTTCACCCAAAATGGTAATTTATTGCAATATATGAAGCAACTGTTCACTGTGGATATGTTTTTCTTATGTTTTTTATGGCAGATTGCAAAGAGTTCACAGAAAAGATTCCACTGAATGGAACCAAGATGTAATAAATAAAGGAGATTTATTTGTAAAACCTCTGTGCTTCTGATCTGTTTCCTATTTTTTGTGTGTTCTTCCAAACTGTCAGTCATAGTCTCCATTTAAGTAGGATTACATCTGAGGATATAACAGTCCTGTAATATTGTTGACTTTGTGACATAAAAAGCACGATTTCTGCAGAATGCAAAGTTTTGATTAGTTCAGAGTCCTGGCATAGCCAGACATCACAGAAACTTTATAAAAAGGAATTAAAAAATGTGGCACACAAAAAAAATAGGTCAGAGTTTGGCAGCTCTCTAAACATTAACAGTACATAAAAAGAAAATACAATCAGCAAACGTTATTTTGCTATGCTATTATATTGATGAGGCACCCACATCTCATCTAGGCTGTTCATGTGATTACTCCACTAAAAAAATACACAGCAGTGACAGCAGTGTGTACACGGGGGGTGGGGAGGGGGGGAGGGAGGAGGGAAGAGAGAAAGACAGAGAGAGAGAGAGATCAGTGATCAGGAGTGGCCTGTATATAAATTATACTATGTAAGGCAAGACCCTTCTTTTTTGGAAGTGCAAACTTTCCACAGAATACTCTGAAAGTCAAAAGACTAATGAATTATAAAGATTTTTATATTTTTTTTTTATTTCCTTTAAATTTAGATGAATTTTTTGATAATAGGTCCACTGGAAGCAATTATTCATGTTCGTTCAGGTAATAGCCCTAAACCACTATCTATTATTCTCTCTGGACATACTCAGTTCTGGTATCTTCTCTCTTAGACTGGGGATCAGAACAGCCACTGTGTTCAGGTTTCATACACTTACAGATATAGACTTAACATTGAAATGCAGCAAAAATCTGTGATTTTTTTTTCCCTCTCTTTTATTTTCTGATAATTTCTGTAGTTTATTTTGTGCTTTTACTGAGCAGAGAGAAAGATCACCTCCACTGACCTGTTGGCAACTCTATAGTCCTAAAGCAGCTAGAGCAGGATGCTTGGTCTTCTCTTCTGCAAGGGCACCTTGCTGGCTCATGTTAAACTTGTCCACCAGGACTGCCAGGTTCCTCTGTGTAAAACTGGATTCCAGCTGCCTCATCCCCAGCCTGTGCTTAGGTATGTTTTTATTCCTTTTTGGGAGCTGGACCTTACATTTCCCTTTATTCAAGTTCCAATCAGACCTTTTCTCCATCCTCCTGTCAGGGTTCCTAACACCCAGTGCTCCCAGTTTTGCATTTTCAGCAAACTTGCTGAGAGCACATTCTGTCCCATCATCCCGGTCACTAATAATGATGCGAAATGCTATTGAACTTACCTTTCCTGGCCCTGTATTTCTTCTAGAGTGTTGTTTACAGTTTTCTCAGTTGTGTCCAGGCTTCTTGTTAAATTAGGAGGTCCCAAACAAATCCCTGGTACCATAGGGATATCACTAGATATCGTGGGACTATCCAGAGGTGGTGTTAATGCTTCTTTCATGTTGAACATCAGGCTGTCACCCTGCCTGCCAACCTAAAACAGCCTCCAGTTAGCTTCCACCTTTACAATGTAATTTTTTACTGTCAGAGAATATCATGTCTTCGAGTGTGTAATAACATAAGTAAAATTTTAAAACAGAAGCCTCAGTCAGACAGAAGCTTCATTAACTATGACCATTGACCATTGTGAAAAAATGCTCAGGCAGCATTCCCCCCCCCCCCCCACGTGCCCCCATGCTTTTTTCCCCAGTGGTATCAGAGACCTGGTTTAAATACTGTTTCAAATAAATTAAAGAGGTATTGAAAATCATCCTAATGTTAACAAAGCCAGGTGTGCATTCTTGGGAAGAACGGATTTCAGAGAATCATTTATATGTTAATTAAGCTAAGTACCTATTCCTGGGAGGGATGAATTCCTTAAGTTTCTTTTGAACAGTCACAGTTGACACTGTGGTGGGACGTGTAGGAGTATCATATCCCATCTTTTCTTATCTGGGAGATAGACTGCTAGTTTTTGGTTGAATTGAATGTTCCTTTTGTTAGGACAAACTTCTTAGACCTCTCAAATCTTAAACATTAATATTTTTTTCCACCACACTGCTCTTTGTGTTCTTAGGATCTTTATCCATCTCATCTCAGTCTGTGGCATGGTATAATCATGGCTTTCCCCCCTGGAAATATTAAACCTTTATCAACTACTGTTAAATTAATTGTTTAAAGGAGATGCATGGTATTCTTTACATGGCCATGCAGAGGTGATGGAGAAATTTTCAAGATTTTTTTTTTTTTTTTTGTCAATTCTGTCACTGTCAGCATGTCTCACAGTTTTACTCCAGTTTGATTCTGTATACAAACATGATACTTTGCTTCCAGAATGCAATGTGGAGTAAACCAGCTAGTTCTCTCCACCAGGTAAGTATTGCACAATGTGATAACATTACTTCACCCCAGGGTCTGTTCCAGTGAGACAATAAAGTTACAGAATAGACTATCACAGTCATTATTCAGAAAGAAAAAGTGTTCCTATACATTCCTTCACACTATGAACACAAATACAGAATAGCATCTGAAATTTAGAACAGCACTGCATTCAACCTTGTGAATCTATATGCCATGTCAAATCAAGATTCAGCTATACAATGCAGAGGGACAGTCCTGAAAGAGCCAACAGTGTCTTGATACAAAAAGAAAAACAAGTAGGGTCCTGCAAACAATTAAATTTCTGGGAATCCTCTTTCCATCTCTTATGGCTGGCCTCCACTAGTGCTGGAAGTAAAACACAGAACAGACAAAAAAAAAAAGTAGTTGATTGAAATCTGTCTCTGGGTATAGAATATCCTGCATAGCTATGTGGTGTGAGCAAGACACTGAAGTGCTGACATTCTTTGTGTAGGAGTAGGGAATTAGATATGCTGAAAATAGATCCTTCCTGAGAAGATGATCTATCAGCTGCCTCAGTCTGCCAGCTCCAAAGATACAACTTCCCCTCCCCCATTCTGAGGGGGCCAGAAAAGAGAAGAGGTAGTTTCAGTAGTTCAGGTAAAATAAAATTGAATATCTCAAAATTTTCAGTTTGTGGTATGCCATTACAAGAGCCCCAGAACTTAACTCACTGCTTTTCATGTTGGTATGGCAGTTGCAGTTACATTTCAAGTGGAATAACTGACTTGAACAATGCATTGTTCTGAAAGAAGCATTTACTCACTCAACACAAGCTCTGTGGTGTTTTGTCTTCAACCAACAGTATCCTGATTTTAAGGTAACACATTATTTTGTTAGTGAAATGAACTAGAAAACTGCCTATAATTTGTTTATGTGACTCAAACTAGTGGTATCTTACTAATCTGTGACACCTTCACTTCTTTCAGCCCTTTACATTCATTCAATTAAATTGTCACTCCGGGGGAAAAACAAAACAACAACAACAAAAACAGAAACAAAAAGCGCTCCTTTGTGCAGTGGTTGAAACTGCAGAGTTCTTCAGACCTGGGAATTTATAGCTGATTGACATGACTGGAGATGTTACACTGCCAAGTGCTATTGTTTCAGTTCTTAGCAGATTCATGGATGCTGACAATAGAAGAAACTCATACTCTGATTAGGTCAGTTAGTATAATAGAGATTCAGCTACTCTGAGTAGGTCAGTTAGTATAATAGAGATTGCAGCTTTTGTCAAGCAGCAGAGCTCTTGTGCCATGATGAGCTACTGAAATGTATGTTCAGGTCCTCCACATAGGTAAGGAAAAGACACCTGACTACAGTCTTACCTGAAATAGTTATGAGGAGAAAAGCTTTTTTTCCATTACTAGATCTGATCTCAAGGATTTCAAGGTCTTACTGCTGATTCTAATTACTAAATCAAAAGGGGGGAAAGAAGAAGGAAAACGGAAAGAGAATCACAATCCACTAAAGACTTAAGTAACATTTTTGCTTCAGAAATTTGGTTTCAGACAATAGGAAATGATGATAGATGGGGTAAGTTTGAGAGAATAATTTAAAAACACAAGTAAACACAATAATTGTTTATAATAGCAAAAATAACCATAACTGACCCAGAAAAGTCAGTATTACTGTAATATTTGCAAGAAATCAGCAAAGGTTAATGTAATGCAATAATTTGTGCAAGCCCTTGTATGTCCATAGTAATACTTTCTGTATACTGTAAAATTCTCACTGAGGCATTTTGGTGTTTGGTATCAAGCTTATATTAAACTCTCTTTGTTTAATGTATTCAGTGTTTTTTTGCTTTGTTTTGTTTTGTTTTGTTTCTCCAGTTTTCCTAATGTTATTGCTGGACTCCCAGAGTTTCCCTGTTGGGCTCTGTCTCAGTCTGTAAACTCTGATCCTGTCCTTGACTGGGGCGATCTGGAGATTCTCTATTCTTCCTACAGTCTAAGTGGGACCAGTTCTGAGTGGGTAATGTTAATCATTGCCCACGCTGCATCTTTTCTGGTCTGACTAGCATCTCTGCTTCCAGCAAAACAGAAACTTCTAGTCCTACCCATGTTGTTTAGTTACCTGGATTTGGGTCCCAGCCATCTTCCTTCTCCATCAGCTTTGATTAAAAGAAAATTGCTTTGCATTGTTATAGTTGGGCAGGACATCTATAATCAGCTCAGTACACATTACACCACTGCATTACCTAGGGCAATCCATATCAAGTGGTGATTATTCATTGTTAATGTTTGTCAAGTTTGCCAGGAGAAGAGGAGTTTGAGTTCGAGCCTGCAAGAATGCAGCAACATTTCTCTCTCCATGATCTCAAGATGTGTACACAGCAGGTGTCCCAAGACAGGTGGCAGCTCTAACCAAGTGCAAGTAGGCACAGAAAAGCAGCAGTAGGATTTGTCTCTCTGGTTTGTCTGAATTGATTCTTCTGATGACCTGTCATTACCAGACCAATACCATAACCTATGGCATTTACTTTGATACAGATTAATTGTTTGCCTCATTGCTGCTCTTTGTTGTATTCAGTTTTCAAAGTACTGGCCATCAGTTCTTTCTCACTCTCTTATTTCTTCCTGCTCCAACCCCCATGGTGTCCCCTGCACTCTGAATATTAGAATTGGGTTGATATTTTATTTGTGTGAAATTGTTTTATATCTGGGGGGGTTGTAAAAGAGATTGAGCCTTCTCTAGTTCTGTCTTCGATTTGAAATGGGCTGGTGACGTTCTTTCATAACCAGGATGAGGAAAAGACTTCTGGAGAGTACAGCTGAGGACAGAAAAATTGCTCATTTAATATTCTTATCCAGAAATTTCCACTGCTTTTGGGTGCAGCTGGAGACATAAAAAGATTTGAAGCATGTCAGTCAAAAGATTGGCAAATGCATTAAAAGAACAGATGCCCTCAGAAACAGTGTCTATTCATGCTACATACATTTGCCAAGATAAATCAGGATAAAAGGGCAGTAACAGGAGTGAGAGAAAAAATAAAGAGAGAACACAGCAGCAGCTGGTACTAATTAGTAGTCTGCACAGAAACAGGCACTGGGATTGGAGGGGAGGAGAAAGCTACTGTATGTGAGAAAGTAGCTGCAGTGTTGATTGGTTATCTTTCCAAGATGTCTCTTCTTCTAGGCAGCCCCTTCAAACTCTACATGGTATCTCTCCAGACCATTTTCCATACTATCTCTTCCTCTTTTCTCTCTCTCCCTCTAGATACAGGCCATGGAGAACTCCCATTAGATATAGACTGTAGAAAAGCTCCATTTAGAGTTTGTGAACACATTTTGCACAAAATCATTTGCCAAAATGTCTTTTAGGATGAGGTCTTATATGTTTTCTTGGGCAGAATAAAAAAATGGCAGTAAATTCTGGTGGGTGTGATGCCTCTTTAGCCTCATGTACTTAACATTCATCTGTTGTTTTAACTTTCTTCCATTAAATACTGCACAACATATGCTTAAAAACATGATTCTGTCCAGGAAACAGGTTCAGGACAGCCAAATACATTAAATACATTAGCCATATCATACCTATTGTGTAGTAACGCAAAAAAAAAATAAAAAAAATAAAGGCCTGCTGGCCCACCCTGTGGAAGTGTGGTGGTTTTTTACTCGGGTGGGCAGCTGAGCTCCACCACAGCCTCTCTCTCAGCCCTCCCCCTTCCTCAAAGGGTAAAGGGGAGAAAATATGATGCAAAGGGCTCAGGGGTTGAGATAAGGATGGGGAGATCACTCAGCAATTATTGTGATGAGCAAAACAGACTCAGAGTAAGGAGACAGTAAGATTTATTGCCTATTAGTAACAGGCTAGAGAAGTGAGAAACAAAGGAAAGAAACCAAAAATACCTTCCCTCCATCCACCCTCTCCCACCTCCTCCCCTTGAGCTGTGCAGGGGAATAGGGGAGTGAGGGTTGTGGTCAGTCTACAGTGCTTTGTCTCCAATGTTCCTTCTCGGTCACTCTCTTCCTTTGCTCCAATGTGGGGTCCCTCCCATGGGATACAGTCCTTGCTGAACTGATGTGGCATGGCCAACAGACAGCAGCTCTTCAAGAACTGTTCCAGATATGGGTCTATACCACAGGTCCATCCATCAGGAACACACTGCTCCAACCTGGGTCCCCCACGTGCAGCAGCTCCTGCCAGGTCACCTGCTCCTGTGTGGGCTTCTCTCCACGGGCTACAGGTCTGGCCCAGAATCTGCTCCTGTGGGGGTCCTCCACAGGCCACAGCCTCCATCAGTGCAGTTCCACCTGCTCCACTGTGGTCCCCTCCATGGGCTGCAGCATAGAAACCCCCAGAGCCAGCGGGTTGGGGGTGGGCACGTTTTTTTTTTCTTTCCAGCATAATTTTTTCTTCCCCTCTTCTTGTAAGGAGGGGAAATGAAAGAGCAGTTGTGGAGTTCAGCTGCCCAGCAAGGTAAAACCACCACAAGGAGCTGTGCAAATTAACCACAAACTGTTCGAAAACCCCTTCCTTCTGTCTTTGACCACCTATTAATTTCACTTGATTTACTTCTTACATAGGAAGATTCAGTGATCCATCCACTCCCAATCCTCTCTCCTTTTCCTCTCCTGATTTTACAGACCTCATCTTACCCCCTGGCTGTCTCTTCTCAGGCTTGAAAGGCCTGAGGCTGACTAGGCGTTTTCAAGTGCTGAAGGACATTTCAGATCCCTGTGCCAGATGACATTGAATGTTCTTTACGGTGGAAGGGATCCCTTCAAGGGTGCTGGAAAATATCTCTCATTCAGATTCATGTGTATGTTGGAGTAGATTAAAAATTTGCTAGCCTCCCTATTGCATATTAAATGTATGACAATCTCCTCAAATGTACTTGCATATACTGGGGGAACCTGATGGAGCCTGATTTGGCATAAAAATCTCTCAGCTCAGCAATTCCCATACAAACATGCCTCTGAGGACCCCAGCTGAAGTGCCTATTTTTATGCTTATTGATATCACTGTTCCCTGGGGTCAGGTTTCAGAAGAAAGAATCTAATTTTTCGCTGACATTGTAAAATTTGAGGGGGAGGTTAGACATCTCTGAGGAGTAAGTGAAGCATTTGGCTCCACCAGCTGCACTGATAATATGATCTGGGCCAGGTATAACAACTCAGAGATTTATACATTTTTTTTGAAAGTTAGAAGTTAATTTAAAATGATGATTATATTTACACCCATACACTCAAGGATGCCTATCCCATTTATGGTATTACAATGTTTCAGTGTGGCCAACAGGTCTAGGGAAGTGATTGTCCCCCTGTACTCAGCTCTGGTGAGGCCGCACCTTGAGTACTGTGTTCAGTTTTGGGTCCCTTGCTACAAGAAGGACATGGAGGTGCTTGAGCAAGTCCAGAGAAGGGCAACAAAGCTGGTGAGGAGTCTGGAGAACAAGTCTTACGAGGAGCGGCTGAGGGAGCTGGGATTGTTCAGCCTGGAGAAAAGGAGGCTCAGGGGCGACCTTATTGCTCTTTATAAGTACATTAAAGGAGACTGTAGTGAGGTGGGGGTTGGTCTATTCTCCCATGTGCCTGGTGACAGGACGAGGGGGAATGGGCTAAAGTTGCGCCAGGGGTGTTTTAGGTTGGATGTTAGGAAGAACTTCTTTACTGAGAGGGTTGTTAGGCATTGGAATGGGCTGCCCAGGGAAGTGGTGGAGTCACCATCCCTGGAGGTCTTTAAAAGACATTTAGACGTAGTGCTTAGTGATATGGTTTAGTGGAGGACTTGTTAGTGTTAGGTCAGAGATTGGACTCAATGATCTTGAGGTCTCTTCCAACCTAGACAATTCTGTGATTCTGTGATTCTTGAAGTTTGTCAGGCTTGGTGCTGTGATCACTACCATCGGGAACCTGTTTCAGTGTCTGACCACTCTCTTGGTGAAGAACCTTTTCCTAACAACCAACCTGAACTGCCCCTTATACAGCTCCATGCTCTTCCCTCAGGTCCTATCGCTGGTCACCAGAGAAAAAAAAATAATTGCCTCCCCTCTGCTCCCCTTTGTGAGGAAGCTGTAGACCATGATAAGGCCTCCATTCAGTATCGTCTTCTCTCAGCTGAAATAGTGACTTCAACTGTTCCTCATACATCTTACCCAATAGACCCTTGACCATCTTTGTACCCACTTTCTAATAGTTTTAAATCCTCATTATATTGTGGTGCTTAAAACTGTACATGGAACTCTAGGTGAGGCCACACAAGTGCAGAGTATAGTGGGACAATCCCTTCCCTCGACCAGACAGCAATGCTGTGTCTGATGCACACTGGGATATGACTGGTCCTTCTGGCTTCCAGGGTACATGGTTGACTTACAGCACTTGCTTTCGACCAGAACCCCCAGAACTCTTTCTGCAGAGCTGCTCTCCAGCCTTTCATCTCCCATTCTGTACATATATCGAGCATTGCCTCATTCCCAGGTGCAGAATCTGGCACCTTCTCTTAGTAAGCTTCATACTGCTGGTGATTACCCAGACCTCTTGGGTGTCAAGACCTCTCTGAAAGGCTTCTGTACTCTCAAAGGAGTCCACAGCTCCTCCCAATGTCATCAGCAAATTTACTTAGTATTCACTGACATCCTGCATCCATGTACTTTATGAAAACATTAAAGAGAACTGTCTCTAAAATGGAATCCTGTAGAATGCCATTAGTGACCAGCTGCCAGCCTGATGTAACGTCATCTACTATAACCCTTTGAGCCTGACCCATTGTATTATGTGTTTGCCTAGCTGTATTATGGACATAACGTCCAGAAGGATACTATGAGAAACAGTACCAAAAGCTTTGCTGAAATCCAAAAAGATTATATCAACTGGCTTCCCTTGGTGAGATAGGTGGGTGATCTTGTCATAAATAGAAATTACGTCATTGAGCAGAACTTTCCACCTGTGTTGGCTATGACTAATTGCTGTATTGTCTTTCTAGTGTTTTTCAGTAACTTCCAGTATAGTCTTCTCCATAATTTTATCAGGTACTGAAGTGAGACTGACATGCGTGTAATTACTGAGGTCTTCTTTCTTGCCCTTCTTGAAAATTGGAACAACTTTGCCAGTTTCCAGTTGACTGGGACCTCCCCAGATTCCCAAGGTGTTTGAAAAATAATTGAGAAGTCTTGTGATGACATCAAAAAGCTTTTTCTGTTCCTTGGTATGAATTCTATGGGGCTACATAGACTTATATGCATCCAGGTGGAGCATCAAGTCTCACACATGTTGATCATGATCACATTCACTCTTTTCTTCTCTTTCATCATCTCACTTCTCACTTACTGCAAAGTAAATGAAACAACATTTATACCTCTTTATAGTAAGAAAAGAGATCACTGTGTGCAAGACTGTAAAAGTTTTCCTCTCTGTATTTGATAGAATTGTTATTTTATTTAGAGTGACTGGTTGCTTTTGCACTGGGAGATGGAATCATTTCCTCCTTTGGCAGCAGAAGTGAGACAGTGAAACTGAAAAAGTTTGCATATATATATAGCTGGACTATCACTTCAGAGAATCATAGAATCACAGAATAAAATGGTTAAGGTTGGAAGAGACCTCTGGAGGTTATCTTGTCCAATCCTCTGATGTTCAAACAGAGCCATCTAGATTAGGTTACCCAAGACCATGTCTAGATTGCTTTTGAATATCTCCAACGAGGGAGACTCCACCTCCAGACACCTCTGTCAGTGCTGTCACCTGCACAATGAAAAAGTACTTCCTGATATTCAGATGGAACCTCACGTGTTTCAGCTTGTGGCCATTGTCTCCTTTCTTGTCCCTGGGCACCACTGAAAAGAGCTTGGCTCTGCCTTTTTTGCATTCTCCCTTCAGGTGTTTGTAGACATTGATAAGATCATGCCTGACTTCACCACACCGAACTGTCCCAGCTCTCTCAGCTCTCTCCACATTTGACAGAAATGAGCCTGGGAGAGCAGTTCCAGGGCTGAGGCTGAGGTTGATGGCATGACTCAATTGCATCTACACCAATGCACTCAGCATGCACAACAAACAGGAGGAGCTGAAAGCAATTGTGCAGCAGACAAACTAGGACCTTGCTGCCATCACTGAAATGTGGTGGGACCACTCCCATGACTGGAGTACTGCAATGGATGGCTACAAGCTCTTCAGAAGGGACAGGCAGCTAAGAAGGGGTGGTGGTACAGCTCTCTATATTAGAAAGTGTTTCAGTGCTGTTGAGATCAGGGTTGGGAATGAAAAGGTAGACCGTTACCTTTGTGGATAAGGATCAGGGGGCAGGCATCCTGGTGGGGGTCTGTTCTAGACTGTCAAACCAGGATGAAGAGACAGATTAGGTGTTTTGTAAGCAGCTGGCTCAATCACCAGTGCTTGTCCTCTAGAGCAACTTTAATTTCCCAGACATGTGATGGAACTATAATATAGCCCTGAGGAAGCAGTCTAGGAGGTTCCTGGATTTCATGGAAGACAGCTTTCAGACTCTGCCAGTTAGCGACCCTACCAGAGGAGGTGCCCTGCTAGACCTGCTGTTCACAGAGAAGGACTGGTGGAGATGTGGTGGTAGGGAGCTGTCCTGGGTAAAGTGACCATGACATGGTAGAGTTCTCTATTCTTGGTGAAGTCAGGAGGGGGATCAGTAAAACTGCTACCTTGGACTTCCTGAGGGCAGACTTTGAATTGCTGAGGACACTGGCAGGGAGGGTCTCTTGGAAGTCAGTCCTCAAGGACAGAGGGGTCCAGGAAGGCTGGATGGCCCTCAAACAGGAAGTGTTAAAAGCACAGGATCAGGCTGTCCCTATGTACCATAAGATGAGCCAATGGGGAAGAAGACTGGTGCAGCTTAACAGAGAACTTTTGCTTAGTGTCCAGGAGAAAAACAGAGTTCTTGTCCAGTGGAAGAAGGGACAGAGAAACTCAGAGAGAGTACAAGGAAATTGCCAGAATATGCAGAGAAAAAATCAGAAAGGCCAAAGCCCAGCACAAGCTCAACCAGGCCACTATGGTAAAGGATAACAAAAAATGTTTTTATAAATATATTAATGGCAAGAGGAGGGTCCAAGAGAATCTCCATTCTTTACTGGACACAGGGAGGAACATGACTACTGGGGATAAGGAAAAGGCTGAGGTTTTTAATGCCTTCTTTACATCTGTCTGTACTAGTCAGACCACTTATCCTCGGGGTATTCTTCCACACACACACACACCGTTCAGGTGGAAACAGTTAGAGACCTGCTGCTCCACCTGGACTGTCACAAGTCCATGGGGCCAGATGAAATCCACCCAAGGGTGCTGAGGGAGTTAGCGGATGTGATTGCTGGGCCACTCTCCATCATTTATCAGCAGTCATGGTCATGTGGAGAAGTCCCAGATGACTTTAGACTTGGTAATGACACACCCATCTATGAGAAGGGTCATAAGGAGGACCCAGAGAACTACAGGCCAGTCAGCCTGACCTCCGTGCAAGTAAAGGTGATGGAACAGGTCATCTTGAATGCAATAACACAGCTTGTACAGGACAGCCTGAGGATCTGTCCTGGTTTCAGTAAGAACAGAGTTAATTTTTCTCCTAGTAGCTGGTAGGGTGCTATGTTTTGGATTAGGATGAGAAGAGTGCTGATAACACCCCGATGTTTTAATTGCTGCAGAGCAGTGCTTACACCAAGCCAAGGACGTTTCAGCTTCTCACTCTGTCCTGCCAGTGAGCAGGCTGGGGGTGCAGCAAGAGCTTGGAAGGGACAGACCCGGGACAGCTGACCCAAACTGGCCAAAGGGGTATTCCATTCCATCTGACGTCATGCTAAACAATATATAGGGGTGGCTAGATGAGGTGGGGGGTCCGGCTGCTCGGGGTTAGGCTGGGCATCGGTCAGCAGGTGGTGAGCAATTGCATTGTGCATCACTTGTTTTGTACACATTATTATTAGTAGTACTATTTTCATCATTATTGTTATTATTGTTGTTGTTATTATTATTTTCCTTTCTTAATAAACTGTCTTTATCTCAGCTCACGGGCTTCACTTTCCCATTTCTCACCCCCATCCCAGAGAGGGAGGGGGGAGGGTGAGCAAACAGCTGTGAGGTGTTTAGCTGCCAGCTGGATTAAATCACAACAGGATCTTGTCCAGTCAGCATGAGTTCATGAAAGGCAAACCATTTACCAGGTGGGTGACCCACCTGGTAAATGAGGAAAAAGCTGTTGATGTAGTATAACTAGACTTCAGCAAGGGCTTTGACACAGTCTCCCACAGTATTTTCCTAGAGAAGCTGGCAGCCCAGGGATTGGACAGGTACACTTTTTGCTGGGTTAAAAAATGGCTGCACAGCCAGGCCCAGAGAGTGGTGGTGAATGGAGTGAAATACATCTGGACACTGGTCACCAGTACTGTTCCCCAGGGTTTGGTGTTGGGGCTCATCCTCTTTAATAACTTTATTAATGATTTGGATGAGGAAATTGAGTGCACCCTCAGTAAGTTTGCAGACAATACCAGGTTGGGGCGAAGTGTCAATCAGCCAGAGCATAGGAAGGCCCTGCAGAGGGACCTGGACAGGTTGGATCAATGGGCAGAGGCCAAGGGGATGAGGTTCAACATTGCGAAGTCTAGGTCCTGCACTTTGGTCAAAACAACCCCATGCAACACTACAGGCTTGAGGGGAGAGTGACTCGAAAGCTGTGCAGAGGAAAAAGATCTGGGGGTGTTAATTGATGCTCGTCTGAACATTAGCTGGCAGGGCGGCCAAGAATGCCAGTGGCATCCTGGCTTGTATCAGGAATAGTGTAGCCAGCAGGATCGGGGAGGTGATTGTCCCCCTGTACTCAGTTCTGGTGAGGCCACACCTTGAGTACTGTGTTCAGCTTTGGGCCTCTCAGTATAAGAAGGATATTGTGGCTTTGGAACCTGTCCAGGGAAGGGCTACAAAGCTGGTGAAGGGACTGGAACAAAAGTCCTATGAGGATTGGCTGAGGGAATTGGGGTTGTTTAGTCTGGAAATAAAGTTGTTGGGAGGTGGGAGTCAGCCTCTTCTTGCAGGTAACTAGCAACAGGACAAGAAGAAATGGCCTCAAGTTGCACTATGGGAGGTTTGGAAATTAAAAGGCATTTTTTCTCCAAAATAGTATTGAGGCATTGGTACAGGTTGCCCAGGGAAATGGTGGCATAACCGTCTCTGGGGGTGTTTAACGAAAGATTGGACATTGCACGTAGGGACTTGGTTTAATGGCTTACATTGGTAGTGGGGTGATGGTTGGACCAGATGATTGTGAAGGTCTCTTCCAACATTAATGATTCTATGATTCTGTAAAAGTTCAAGCTTATTTATATTTCCAGCCATATTAAAGTAATAACTTCTTTTGTGAAGCACTGGAACAGGTTTCCTAGAGAAGTTCTGGATGTCCCATCCATATTACTGTTTAAGGCCCTTTTGGATGGCTCTTTGTGCAATGTGATCTAGTGGAAGATGTCCATATCAAACCCCAAAAGGGAGTTTAGAACTAGATGATCTTTAAGATCCCTTCCCATCCAAACCACTCTATGGTTCTGTTATTACCACCCGGCTTCATGCTCAGAGGAGTTATGTCCTCCTTTTGTTCAGCAGAGCTCTCCAGAGACAGATCTTGGATATAAGATGTGTATTTTTCTGTTGGCTGCCCTGCTTATCTATTTAATCAGATTATTAAATATTACTATGCTTCACTTCTTCCAGTTATAAAATAGCATAGTATGTGAGGTAGAATAGACACTTTGAACCAACTAAGTGTTCATTAAGCATGATCCCACCTCTGGATATAGATATAAATAAAAAATAACATTCCTTTTTTTTATCTTCCGACGTCCTGGAAATCTTGAGATTACAGATTCATGGTAGGACAGATGACTGTGGTCAGGAGATTTTGCTAGATTTTTCTTCCTTTGATTTAATCACTTCAGGACCAATTCTACTTGCCCTCTAGCAATGGGAGTTTTAGTTTAAATGAGGTTCTTGAAAACTATTTTCTTTACTTTAACGGTGCTTATTTCCCTGTCCACTCATTGTTCTGATAATAGAAAGAGTCAGTAATCACTGTCCACAAAACAAGGCAAAAAGTGGTAATCTATCTAATCTTTCTTTGTATGAAAATTATTATTTACTTAGCATTGGCTTTGTCATTCTCCCCTATAATTTCCAAGTTCTATCTTCTCTCTTTTAAGATTTGATGATATGCAGTGTTAATATTGAACCTCCACATATCTGATCGCTAACCATCACTATATAAGATGGAATTGCTTTTCCTAAGTACATAACTTTGCACTTATCAACATTTTCTTGCCCATTGTAAGCATCACGACATTCTTCATGGTGGGGCGCCAACTGAGAACTTATGGGTAAGGATTAAAGAGAAGATAGGTAAGGGTGATACTGTAGTGTGTGTCTGCTATAGGCCACCTGACCATGCAAGAACAAGAGGATGAGAGCCTCTACAGGCAGTTAGGAGCAGCTCGGTGTTTGCAGGCTCTGGTCCTCACAAGGGTCCAATGCTCCGACTCTCTGTGACAAGGCCTCTTTGCCAGGTGCTGGCCCTGAGGGGGACCTACCTTCATCACCGCTGTGTGCCAGCTGGTGGTGTCAGGATGTGGAAGCTGTTCTGGGTCAGCCCAAAGATGGACTCAGAGCAGCATCTCTCTGGCAGTGGCCAGAGAGTCATTTGACAAATCCTTTCCTTCTGTCTCTGGCCACATGGTAATTTCACTCGATGGACTTCTTGTGCAGGTGAGGTGGTAGAATCACAGAGTCATAGAATGGTTTGGATTGGAAGGGATCTTAAAGACCATCTAGTTCCACCCCCCTGCCACAGGCAGAGACAGCTCCCATGTGACCAGGTTGGTCAAAGCCCTCCCTATCCAGCCTGGCATGGAACACCTCCAGGGACAGGGCATCCACAGGTTGCTTCTCTGGGCAACCTGTTCCAGTGCCTCAGCACGCTGACAGTAAAGAATTTATTCCTAATAGATAATCTAAATCAATCCCCTTTTAGTTTAAAGCCATTCCCCCTTGTCCTGTCACTACAATCCCTGACAAAGAGTCCCTTCCTAGCTTTCCTGTAGCCCCCCTTATGTACTGGAAGGCCACTGTAAGGTCTCCCCAGAGCCTTCTCGTCTCCAGACTGAAAAACCCCAGACCTCTCAGCCTGTCTTCATAGGAGATGTGATCCAGCCCTCTCATCCTCCTCATGGCCCTCCTCTGGACTCGTTCTAATATGTCCATGTCCATCTGGTGCTGGGGGCCCCAGAGCTGAACGCAGTGCTCCAGGTGGGGTCTTATGAGAGTAGAGCCAAGGGGGAGAATCACCTCTACCAATCACACTTCTTTTCATGCAGACCAGGATATGGTTGGTTTTCTGGGCTGCAAGCACACTTTACTGGCTCGCATTGAGGTTCTCATCCACCAACACCCCCAAATCCTTCTCCTCAGGGCTGCTTTCAATCCATTCTCTGTCCAGCCTGTGTTTGTGCTTGTGATTGCCCCAGCCCAGATGCAGGACCTTGCATTTGGCCTGGTTGAGCCTTATGGGGTTCACACAGGCCCACCTCTCAAGCCTGTCCTGGTCTCATCTGGGATGCCATCCTCTAGCATGTTGACCACAATTATGGTCAGAAATGTCCCCCTTGTCTGGTCTGCTTGAAATTCTCCTGAACAGGGGTTTCCCATGTAACATGAGTGTTCTTTATGGAACCAGGATCATCATGTGTTGGGCACATCATGGGTGGGTACCCCTGAGAAATGTCTGTAGCAGCTTCTCAATCCACGCAGTCTTCAACATCAAAGATTGTAACAGGCACTAACTCAGCAAAGTTGCCAGGCAGTTTCTTGAGTTTTACCATGGAAGATTTCACTTAGCTACCTTCCTTCCTTCGACCTTTCTGCTCCCCACAAAATGCTGCATCATTGCTAGAGAAAACAGCATGTGTTCATTGGTCACAGAAGTGTTGCAGAAGAGGGAATTGTGTTATCAGTAAATTGACAATGTACTGCAGAGGCTGGAGAAGACCTGTCTGGTGACAGTGGTCTGTATTTAGCTCAGGGCGAGGTGCTGGGCTTCCATCAGTTCACTCTTGCCAGAGCAGCAGTTCCCTGGTGTCCTCATCTGAGGTGCCCATGTGGCAGTCCTGCCAGAGGCAGTCCTGCAGCAAAGGGCTTGTTAACATGCCCAGGAAACAATCCATACATTGAATGGCTGATTGGATTGTTTGGGAACAGCCTGTAAACAGTGGATTATCTGCATAACAAGGAAATTTGGCACCTAAAGAGTTTGTCTTCCACATTATGCAAAGCATTCAGGCTGCTTCCAGCACAAGCCAGCCGCTCCGTGTGGTAGGTGTGAGGCATGCACAGAGCTGGTAGTTGAGCCAGAACAGGGTGCGGACTAGATGCTGACTCTAACATGGCTTTGTCTTCTTAGAAGGGAGAAGGGAAGGGAAGAGGTTGGCCCCTAAGACTACCTCTGCTTACAGGAGAAAATGCTGGAAAGCTGTTTCTTGTCTTGTGACTGTCAAATTACAGGTGACAAGAAAGAGCCCTTTTTAGGCTATGTACAGTTTTGTAAGGGAATGCGTGTGTGCGCGAGAGCATGTGTGTCTGTGGGCAATACACAGGGGTGCCTGCACATGCCTACTGCATCTTCTGTAGCCTTGAGTGAAATGCTCTCCCATCTCTCCTCCTGCCTGCACTTCCACCCACGGGGGGGCTTTGTGTGCATGTGCATTTTCAAATGTGTCCGCATTTCACTCTGAAAAGTACACTTCACTGTGTCCTTCTCTTTGAAAACGTGCTCTTTTCATGTGACTCTGCTAAATGTCCCTAATTGACAAGGCTGGTTGGCCTATGGCAAAAGGCCTTTACCAACAGTCCTCGCAGGGCATAGTGGGCTGAACAGTGTGATCGTGCCATTCTGATCAGTTCCTCTCCCTTTTATTTTGATTGATTTTCTTTCCAGTAAGCTTCCTCCTTGTCAGCGCTGCTGAGTGAATTACAAGTTCCTAATATAGAAGACAAGTAGTGAGGTTTGTGCCTTCCCAGCCAGGTCAGGCAGAAGAACTTTCCAACTATGTTTGTCATTCACTTGTTATCTAAGACACTGCCAGAATATTTGGAGCAGCAGTTCTCTGAAGCCCTGCCAGATGGAGAGGCGGGAGAGGGGGGAGTTAGGGGGGGGAGGGGGGGGGGGAGAGGTGGGGGAGGGAATGAGGGGGAACTATTTGAAATCTAATTCTGCTCAATATCTGACTTTTTGCCTTCTTTGATGGCAGTTTTCTTATTGGCTTTGTTCCAGAACTTCTTATGAAATCCAGGGAGACGATAAGTAACCTAGATCCTTTGACTTTTAGACATCTCATCGGAAAAAGGAGAAAAGTTAGTCTGTCTTGGCCTGCCATTGACAAATGGCCTTTTGTCCACTCTTTCTTGTAGCTCTATGTATTTTGCAGTTTCTGTTTCAGGGTATTACCGCTTGCTTAATGACAGAGCATGTTCCGCCACCCTGTAGTCAAGTCATGCTCAGGCTTTGTTATTCCTTTATCTTGCTATGGTGTGCTCTGCTTGGCATGCAAGAAGGCAGCTCTGGAAATCCTCCTGAAGGAGAACTGGGGAGGTGTCTTCTCAAGGTGTGGTTTCAGTAGGATAAAAGTTCCCTCCCCCTTTATCATCAGCCCCCTTGGAACATTTAGCTCTTATCTTGCCACTGCAGCACCCACAGAGGGAAGCCATCATTAGTAACAGCAGTGAGGGGGCTGGGTGAGAGCTGGGCAGGGTGGGCTGACTGTGCAGCCAGTTAAAACAATGCGAAGCTGCACTTGTAAATAACGGAGGAGCTGGTAGCCACTGTCCAGCTGGAAAACTATGATTTGATTGCTGTCACAGAAACTCGGTGGGAGGAATCACACAATCGGAGTCCTGCAATCCATGACTATATGCTATTCAGAAGGGACAGGCAAGGAAGGAAAGGTGAGGGAGTCACCATCTGTGAAAAACAAACAAACAAACAAACAGACAAAAAAACAAAAAACTAAAATAAACAAATAAAAACAAACAAACAAAGAAAAAAGGATTGATTGCACAGAGATGTCTCTGAACGTAAACAAACAAACAAAAACCAAACAAACAAAAACAAAACAAAACAAAACAAAACAAAACAAAACAATGCACAGTTTGAGAGATTATGGGTGAAAATTAAAGACTAAGCCAACAACAATGTAAAGTTTGTGTTTGGTGTCTACTACGGGCCATCCAGTCAAGGAGAGGATGTTGATAGATGAAGAGCTCTTTCCTCCACTCCAGAAACCATCATGCTCACAGGTCTTCATTGTGCTAGGTGACTTAAACCACCCTGATGTTTGCCGAAAAAGTGGCACAGCAAACTGCAGGTGATCCAGATCCAGGAAACTATTAGAGGCAACTACTAGGGCAACTTCCTAGTAGAGATGATCGCCCAACCAGAGGAGAGACATTGGACCTGTTGCCCACCAATGCAAAAATGTATCAGAGAGGTCAAGATCAGGGGTAGCCTAGGCTGCAGTGTTTATGACCTTGTACTACAATTCTCACTCTTTAGGTATGCAGGATGAGCAAAAAGTAGAGTCAAGATTCTAAAACTCAGAAAGGCAAACTTTGGGCTATTTAGGGCACTAGATCATGGGATGATTTGGGAAACTGCCCTCACAGAAAAAGGAACAACTGAGAGATGAGAGGTAATTAAAGACTTTTTTCTTTGGGCCCAAGAGCTCTCAGTTCCAACGTGCAAGAAGTCAGGCAAGAAAGGCAGAAGGCTGGCTTGGCTAAGTCAAGGCCTCTTATCCAAACCAAAACACTGAACAAAATTGGTGACAGGGATATACATCCTGGGAAGATGATAGGGATATGGCTTGGGAGAACAGGGAGGGGATCGGGAAAGGGGATCAGGAAACGAAGATGAAAGGAATTGTATCCCCCTTGAGTGAAACAGAAGACCTGGCTACTCAACATGGAGAACGTTAAGGTACTCAACTACTTTTTTTGCCTCAGTCTTCACCGGCAAGTGCTCTAGCTGTACAGCCCAATCCATGGAGTACAAAGGCAGAAGCAGGGAGAAGAAAGAACTACCCGCTATAGGAGAAGATCAGGATCAAGGTCACCTAAGGAACCTGCATGGACACAAATAACTGAGACCTAATAAGTTGGGGTTGTTCAACCTAGAGAACAGAAAGTTCCAGGGTGACCTTATATTGACCTTTCCATACTAAAAGGTGGCCTACAGGAGAGATGGGGAGAGACTGTTTTTCAGGGAGTGTAGTGATGGGACAAGATATAACAGTTTTAAGCCAAAAGAGAGTAGATTTAGATTAGATATCAAGAAGAATTTTTTTCCTATGAGGGTGGTGAGGCATTGGAACAGGTTGCCCAGAGATGTTGTGCGTGTCCCATCTCTGGAAGTGGTCAAGGCCAAGTGTGATGGGGCTTTGAGAAACCTGAGCTAGTGGAAAGTGTCTCTGCACTGGCAGGAGGCTGGAACTAGATCATCTTTTAAGGTCCCTTCCACCCAAACCATTCCATGAATCTATTATAGGTCCTAACAAGAACACTGCACTTTCGGCTCTCCAGCAAAAAGGGTTTTCCAGGTGCTGCACTTAGATCTTCTCTTGGGTCACAGAGTCACTGAAGTCTCACATGACTGGTGGGAGGATCTTCTCCAGGTTCACTGGGAATTTGTTACTGCTTTGGATCATTTAGGCAGTCTGTTGCAAACTTGGACTATGAAAAAGTCCTCTCAGAATAGTGCCTGTAGGAAAACCTCTGCATTGTACTTACAGGCAGTCAGAGAGATTTAGCTGCAGAAAGGAAGCTCCTTTCTTATCATGAAGTTTACATATGTTTTTAACCTAAAAAGGCCTTTCACTACATATGCCTGAGACTTGGACTTCCTAAATAGAAGTCCTGGTCCTGGGAGAAATCTAGGTCTAGAATGGAGTTAGACTTGATAATCCTTATGGGTCCCTTCCAACTCAGGATATTCTACAATTCTATGATTCTATGAATGTAATTAATCTTAATCTTAGGCTATCAGGGATTGGTGAACAATAATGTTTTGTTTTGAAGGGAAGGGAAGGCTACATCTTGCCAGAGGAGGAGCCAGCTAGTGTCTTGTGTGAAGGAGGGATTAATGTGTTTGTGTTTAGTATGGCTATAAAAGGTAACAATGGCTGTAAAAGGTTTGATATGGGTATGTCCTAAGCAAAGAATAAGAGTGTTTGGGGATAGCCTGAGTGAGGTAAACACATTTCAGTTGCACATTTCCTGTGCACTGTTTTATTGTAGTGTTGTGCTTGTTCTCACTTGAACCGTGCATTTGCATATGTTACTTACTTGTCTCCCATCCCTGAAGCAAAGGTCATTGGAAGAAGGGGTAGGAAGTGGGGTACAGGTATCATGGAGGGACTTATCCCACTGTTTACACCCCTTTTTGCAACACCTTAGCAGATAATTTGATGCTACAGCAGTTTTAAGAACTCACTAAGACATTGTGCCTAGAGGATGAAAGGTACGCGCATCATCAGCACGTCATGCCTTGTTGAAGGGACAATGCCTGTTTTGGTAACTCCACATGATTCAGAGAAGGAAGACGTGGATGTTATCACCACCACACATTATGGCACTCTGCAATTGCAAATGCTGCAGATGTTCTCAGAGGAAGGTGATGTCCTGTCTCTGGCAGGAGTTGATCAAGCAATACAAAGCATAGTTATCATGAATTTTGCTTTTCAAACTAGTAGAATCATCCATGGGTTTTCTATAACGAGCAAGGGCTCTATAGATTAAACTAACAGAAGCCTTTTCATTCACTTATAAGAACAAATCATTTGATCGTTTTGATCATTTGAAAACAACACGATCATAAGTAACTACAGAATTGAATTACAATAAATAAAACCACCGTTTCTGCAAAGTAATCTGCGGTCTTTATTCTCTAGACTTTGACACTGTTACAAAGACACTGCAGAAGAAAAGAGAGGTTTCACATTTTGTGCATCACTCCGGTTACTTTGCTGCCAGAAGACATCCTTACTCTTCCTCTTCTATCTTCTTGCTGTGAAACTCCCGGCTCTTTACTCGGAGCTTGTTGACCTGAGACTCTGCAATGTCAGCCCGCTCCTCGGCTTCTTCCAGCTCGTGCTGGATCTTGCGGAATTTGGAGAGGTTGACATTGGACAGCTCCTCCTGTGTGGGGAGAGGGAGTTGACGGCAAGGAGCCTCAGGCAGGGGTTTCACTCCTCATGCAGCTGGGCCTTGATGGTCTGTGGTGATTGCCCAGAGAAAGCACAGACCTCCTGTTTCCTATCTACCACTGCTGACCCAGAACCCTCTCAAAGATCTCCTCATCCTCCCGTATTCATGATTCCACTGTAACATCCACCCTCATACCCCTCTGCTGACCCATAAGACTTCACACAGCCCTCCTTCTATTTCTATGATTCTTCTTGGAAAATGATTCTTGGTCCCATTCAAGTGATACTTACAGCCTCTTCAGCTTGTCTCTTGTAGGATTTCACCTTCATCTGCAGCTTGTCCACCAGATCCTGGAGCCTGAGAATATTCTTCCGGTCTTCCTCAGACTACAGTGATTGGTAAGAAGGAAAGAGAGAGAGTTGGTTTTGCCAACACATAAAGTTAACAATTTCCATTGGGGGCGATGTGCTGTGTGGAGGCTGTGGCAGCATAAAGAGCCTTCTCCCTTACCTGGTAGGTCAGCTCCTTCACCCTCCTCTCGTACTTGCGCACACCCTTCACAGCTTCAGCGCTGCGCTTCTGCTCAGCATCAACCTCCCCTTCCAGCTCCCGCACCTGCAATGAAAAATCTGTCTTTGGAGCTTCTCCGGTACCTCTCCAAGGGACATGCTCACTTGTGCACAAATACCAGCCCCACGCACCCTGGCCTCCAGCTTCTGGATTTGCTTCTTGCCTCCTTTCAGGGCCAGCTGCTCAGCCTCATCCAGACGGTGCTGCAGGTCCTTCACTGTCTGGTCCAGGTTCTTCTTCATTCTTTCCAGGTGAGCACTAGTGTCCTGCTCCTTCTTCAGCTCTTCTGCCATCATGGCCGCCTGGAGAAGAAAGAATCAAAGGCGTGGTAAATGTGGTAAATGGAGCCAAGTCCAGTTGGAGGCCAGTCACTAGTGGCGTCCCCCAGGGCTCTGTGCTGGGGCCGGTCCTCTTTAACATATTCATCAATGATCTGGATGACGGCATCGAGTGCACCCTCAGTAAGTTTGCAGATGACACCAAGCTAGGTGCATGTGTCGATCTGCTCGAGGGTAGGAAGGCTCTGCAGGAGGATCTGGATAGGCTGCACCGATGGGCTGAGGTCAACTGTATGAAGTTCAACAAGGCCAAGTGCCGGGTCCTGCACCTGGGACGCAATAACCCCAAGCAGAACTACAGGCTGGGAGAGGAATGGTTGGAGAGCTGCCAGGCAGAGAAGGACCTGGGAGTGATGGTGGACAGTCGGCTGAATATGAGCCAGCAGTGTGCTCAGGTGGCCAAGAAGGCCAACAGCATCCTGGCTTGTATCAGAAACACTGTGACCAGCAGGACTAGGGAGGTGATCGTCCCCCTGTACTCGGCTCTGGTGAGGCCGCACCTCGAGTACTGTGTTCAGTTTTGGGCCCCTCGCTACAAGAAGGACATGGAGGTGCTTGAGCGGGTCCAAAGAAGGGCGACGAAGCTGGTGAGGGGCCTGGAGAGCAAGTCCTACGAGGAGCGGCTGAAGGAGCTGGGCTTGTTCAGCCTAGAGAAGAGGAGGCTCAGGGGTGACCTTATTGCTCTGTATAAGTACATTAAAGGAGGCTGTAGCGAGGTGGGGGTTGGCCTGTTCTCCCATGTGCCTGGTGACAGGACGAGGGGGAATGGGCTAAAGTTACGCCAGGGGAGTTTTAGGTTAGATGTTAGGAAGAATTTCTTTACTGAAAGGGTTGTTAGGCACTGGAACGGGCTGCCCAGGGAGGTGGTGGAGTCACCATCCCTGGAAGTCTTCAAAAGACGTTTAGATGTAGAGCTTAGGGATATGGTTTAGTGGGGACTGTTAGTGTTAGGTCAGAGGTTGGGTTCGATGATCTTGAGGTCTCTTCCAACCTAGAAAGAAATTCTGTGATTTTTTTTAAATTCTGCGTTGTGCAGCTGAAGACATTTTTTTTTTTTTGGGGGGGGGGGGGATAAATCCACCATCATCAGTGAAAGGAGACCCCAACTCACATCTGTGATGGCCTTCTTGGCCTTCTCTTCAGCATTGCGGGCTTCCTGGATGGTGTCTTCCATTTCACCCTGAATTTGGGCAATGTCTGTTTCCAGCTTCTTCTTGGTGTTGATCAGGCTGGTGTTCTGTTAATTCACAGAGCAGCTTAAATATATTATTTTTAGAAAGAAAAAAAAAAAAAAAAAACAGAAACAAAAGAAAAAGAAAAACAAAAACATAACATTTTCACTTATTTTGTTTAGAGTTCTGTTATTGGTTTGTATGAAGGGTATCCATTGCTGATAGTAGTTATCAAAGACTGACGAAGCAATATTCTTATTCAAAAAATTAAAAGAGGCTTAATTTATTCCTTTTTCAATTTATACATTTATTCAACTCTTGGACTTGCCTGGGTGTGGAGGAGCTGAACTCTCTCACTTGCATCCATTAGTTCCTGCTCAGCCACTTTCCTTGACCTCTCTGTCTGCTCCAGGGCTGCCCGCAGTTCCTCAATCTCAGCCTGCAAGAGGTTTGCTCTACGCTCCACCATGGCCACCTGTTCCTTCAGGTCTTCCTGTGTCCTGAGAGCATCATCCAAATGTATCTGGGTATCCTGTGAGTGAGGAAATAGAAAGTAGGAGGTGTATTTTTCCTATTTTCCTATTTCCTATTCTTAGAAACATGGAATCATTTAGGTTGGAAAAGACATCTAAGGTCATCCACTGCAGCCTTTAACCTAGCACTGCTGAGTCCACCATGAAACCATGTCACTAAGCTACCCATCTACACGCTTTTTGAAAGCCTCCAGGAATGGTGACTCAACTGCTTCCCTGGGCAGTCTTCTCCAATGCCTCACAAACATTTCAGTGAAGAAATTTCTCCTAATATCCAACTTAAACCTCCCCTGACACAACTTGAGGTCATTTCCTCTTGTCTTACCACTTGGTGCTTGGGAGAAGAGTCCCACCCCCACCTTGCTATAGCCTCCTTAGGCTCCTATAGTAGTGCAATCAGGTCTCCCCTGAGCGTCCTTTACTCCAGGCTAAACAACCCCAGTTCCTGCAGCTGCTCCTCATAAAATTTGTTTTCTTGATCCTTCACCAGCTTTGCTGCCCTTCTTTGCATGTGCTCTGGCACCTTAGTGTCCTTCTTATAGTGAGGGGCCCAAAACTGAAGATGGTATTCAAGGTGTGGCCTCATCAAAGCCAAGTTCAGAGGGTTAATCACTTCCCTAGTCCTGCTGGCCACATTATTTCTGATACAAGCCAAGATGCACTTGGCCTTCTTGGCCACCTGAGCATACTGCTGGCTCATATTCAGCTGGCTATCAACCAATACTGCTAGGTCCCTTTCCTCCAGGCAGCTTTCCAGCCACTCTTCCCTCAGTCTATAGTGTCGTATGGTGTTGTTGTACCCCAAGTACTGGACCCAGCACTTAGACTTGTTGAACTTCATACAGTTGGCCTTGGCCCATCAGTCCCACCTACCCAGATCCTTCTGCAGATACTTTCTGCCCTCGAGCAAATCAACACTCGCACCCAACTTGTTGCTGTCTGCGAACTTATTGAGGGTGCACTCGATCCCCTTGTCCAGATCATTGATAAAGGTACTGAAGAGAATTGGTCCCAGTACTGAGCCCTGGGGGATTCCATTAGGGACCAGCCTCCATCTGGGTTTAATTCCATTCACCACGACACTTTAGGCCAGGTGACCCAGCCAGCTTTTAACCCAATGTAGCGTACACACATCCAAGCCATGAGTAGCCATTTTCTCCAGGAGGATGCTTTGGGAAATGGTGTGAAAAGCCTTGCTGAAGTCTAGGTAGACCTCCTTTCTAGCTTAACCCTTCAGAAGAGTTTGTAGCCATCCATTGCAGCACTCCAGTCACGTGAACCATCCCACCATGTTTCTGTGATGACAAATGTTCTATTGTTTTCCTTCCTCACAATGGCTTACAAATCCTCCTGTTTCTTGTCCATACTGCATGCATTAGTGTAGATGTGCTTCAGTTGGATTAGTCCTCCTGTCACATTTTTAGGGGAGAAGCCCTAATTCCCACATGACCATTCCCAGATACTTTTCTGATTTCTAACCTGACAGTGTCCTTTTAGTCTTTGCCGTGACTTGACTGTCCATCTCCTGCCTCAGCTGGGATGGCAGTGCGCTGGAGCTTGCTACCACACTGTCTCATAACCGCTGTCATACCACCCCCAGGCTTGTCTGTCAAGTCTGGTTTTGTACCTTTACCTCTTCAAATCTAGTTTAAAGCCCTATCAACGAGCCCTGCTAAATCCTGACTAAAGATCCTTTTCCAAAGGGTTGGAGCCCAGGTATTGATTTGCTGGCTGTTCCTGTTCTTTGCCTCATTATTCCCTGCCTCTGGAGGGATAGAGGAAAATACCACCTGTGCTCCCGATCTTTAACCTCCTTAACAAGTTTTCCTAAGGCCCTGAAGTCTCTCTTGATTTCCTTCAGACTTCTTCTTGGAGCTTCATCACTGCCTACCTGCCTATTTTCACATAGTTGTAGAACTGATACTGTACCAGATATTTTTTAGCAATGTCAGAAAGAGGTGAATATGTTTGGTATTGCCATACCTTGAGCACTCCCTGTGTGTTTCTCAGGTTCTTTTGTGCCTCTGCAGCCTGGCGGTTGGCATGGCTCAGCTGGATCTCCATTTCATTCAGGTCTCCCTCCATCTTCTTCTTCAGCCGCAGGGCTTCGTTCCTGCTCCTGATCTCAGCATCCAGGGTGCTTTGCATGGACTCCACAATTCTGAGGTGATTTCTCTTCAGCTGGTCAATTTCCTCATCTTTCTCTGCTATCTTCCTGTCAATCTCAGACTTGACCTGGTTGAGCTCCAGCTGGAGGCGCAGGATTTTCCCCTCTTCGTGTTCTAGAGAGGCCTGAATAACAAAGAAACTGAATTTTAAAATCCTTTTAAAATGCTTCTTCCTAAAGTTATCTTCCAAATTATGTCTAATAATGTCAAATTATGTCTAATAAATATCTTCCAAATTATGTCTAAAGGAAAGGGGCTCCTTCACTGTGGATGATATACATACTGAGGCTAGATCTCCAGACCCAGTAGAAACAAAGAAGTGACATTTGTTTGAAATTCCCAAGCTTTTATCATTCACACTGTTCCAAAGTACTCCAGTCTGGAAATCGGTGTTTATGGGCATACAATACCGCATGAAATACAGTTTGTCTTTCTTGCCACATCTGCAGATTTCTGCTCCCATTGTTTCAGTCTGGACACCATTCATTAGCACTGTGTACCTCAGCTTCCTCCAAGGCAGCCTGGATTTCAGATTTCTCTTGCTCAATCTGTTTCTTGACTTTCTCCAGCTCATGGATTGCCTTTCCTCCCTCTGCAATCTGCTCTGTGAGGTCAGAAATCTCCTCTGTAAGGAAGGGTGAAACAAGGCATGGTCAGACATAGGGCATAAAGGAGGGAAAAGACCGTACCAGCCACACGAACATGACAGGTACCCTTGCAGACCTGTGGGCAAGGACCTTTGTGGAGTGGAGGACAGACTGGCTTGTGAGAAAATCCAGCCAGCAGCAGAGAGCTAGGGACTTACGCTGCAAGTTCTTGTTCTCACGCTTCAGCGTTTCCAGGTGGTCCAGGGACTCCTCATAGGCATTCTTCATCTTAAACAGCTCCGTGCTGAGAGAGCGAGACTCCTTCTGGGAAGCTTCCAGCTCAGCCTGTGTTTCCTCGTACTTCTGCTTCCACTCTGCCAGGATCTGAGGAGCAACAGGGTGTGAGTATGGATGTGACAATTGTGAGGAGATGCCCTGCCCAGGAAGCACAGGGCCAGAGGCCAGAATACCTTGTCAAAGTTCTTCTGCTTCTTGTCCAGAGCTGCGCAGGCAGCATTTGATCGCTCCACGTCAATCATCAGGTCTTCCACCTCGTTCTGCAGCCTCTGCTTTGTCTTTTCCAGGGAAGCACATTTGGCGTTGACGGCTTCAACGTGTTCCTCTGCATCCTGCAGGCGCTGTGCCAGTTTCTTCCTAGGAAGTGGTTAGCACATTTCCCAGTTAACAAAAAAAAAAAAAAAGAGTATATCTAACTTTTTTTTTTTTTTTTCTCAACAGCATGCTTTACCACTTCACAGTCTGTAGCCCAAATCCCTTGTCTTTTTTTTTTTTTTTTCCTAAACCATACCTGTTCTCATTCTGCAGTTCTCATTCTGCAGTTCTCTGATTTCTACACATTTTGTCCTTTTCATATTCCAACTCACATACATTACAAGATGCATTAGCCTTCCTCCTGTCATTCTACCCTAAGCACACCATTGACTTTCTTCCTGACAGTATTAGAGTGGTCTCCTCAAATTTCTGTTGTTACTTTCTGCCAGCCTTCCCTGCTTTCTCCACATACTTGGCCTCCTCCAGCTCCTCCGTGCGCTGAATAGCATCTGTCTCATATTTAGTTCTCCATTGGGCCACTTCGCTGTTGGCTTTGGACAGTGCACGTTGCAGTTCTCCCTTGGCTTCTTGCTCCTCCTCATATTGTTCCCTGAGCAAGTCACAGTCATGGCGAGCAGACTGCAAGGCGTGGGCCAGGGCACTCTTAGCCTGAGGTGACAAGAGTATTTTGACATTGAATGGAAAAGTCCTGATTGAAATGTTTTTGGACATTGGTTTATTCTTCTATATGAAACAACGGCAGTTCTGGGAAAAGGCCTGGAAATTTGCAAGAGGATTAATTAACAGATAGCAGGGAACAGACAGCAAAGCTAGCATGGAAAGACTTGCCCTGCACTAGCTAAGTACGGTTTTCTCCCATGGTATTTTTGTAATCTCATAGGTGTCTGAAGTACCTCTTGGTCAGGAGGAATCCAATGGATAAAACAGAATTTGGAAAGCCTCCTCACCTTTATCTCTTCTTCTAAGTGCCTCTTGAGTTCCTCAATCTGTTGGGTGAATGCCTGCTTGCCTCTTGATAGCTGAGAAATTAGAGCATCTTTCTCCTCCACCTGGCGTGAATATTCACCTGGGAAAGTTTGCAGATACACCGGACTTTCATTGCCATTGATGATAGTGTGTGGGCAGTTGGGGCTTTAAGAAAAGATATTTAGCAGTGTTTACAGAAACTTATGATCTTATGACATAAACTTCTCACAGGACAGCATGTATTGGACAGGCCATATGTCCAGAAGGCTCATTTCTACATTAACTCCCTGTCACTGTTCATTTGCACACTAGTGATGTGAAAGTCTCACCTGATTCTGTCTGCAGACGAGCTCTTTGAGCATTGAGGTCATTTACCATGCGTTGATGTTCCTCTTCTTTTGTCTTAACCTCACTCAGTTGGTCTTCCAGTGTGCGGCACATCTTCTCCAGGTTTGCCTGCACATAAACATGGTACTGTATCACTGTTACTCTTAAAAAACAACAACAACCAAACCAAACCAACCAAACAAACAAAAGTCCAACACACACAAAGAAACCCACATCATCAAGATCTGAGAAGGATTCAAGGGATACAATGTGAAGAGTGTACTTTGAGCACATACCCTGATAGATCTGTATTATACCTTGGCTTTGGAGACAGACTCCATGTTACTGGCCAAGTCATCTATCTCCATCTTCAGCTCACTCTTCTCCTTCTCCAGCTTCTGCTTGACTCGTTGCAGGTTGTCGATCTGCTCCCCAAGCTCAGCTGTGCTGTCTGCGTGCTTCTTCCGCAGGGTGGCAGCTGTGGCTTCGTGCTGCAGTGTGGCCTCTTCGAGGTCGCGGCGCATCTTCTGAAATTCTGCCTCACGCTTCTTGTTCATCTCAATCTGAGCTGCCGTAGCCCCTCCGGCTTCTTCCAGTCGCTCGCTGATCTCCTCCAGCTCTCTGGAGAGGTCAGCACGGTGCTTCTCTGCTTTTGCCCGAGAGGTTCGCTCTGCCTCAATTTCCTCCTCCAGTTCCTCGATACGGGCCTGGGGAAAATGCAAGACCCTTCACACCCATGCCCTACTTGTACTGATGTCCTTCTGAAGGGCTGAAGGGAAGGACCAGAGGCTTGCCTGCAGCTCCTTGATCTTCTTCTGTAATTGCATGCCCAGGGCTTGCTCATCCTCAATTTTGCTCTGGATCTGGCTGATTTCAAAGTCTTTCCTTTGCACAAAGCATACAGAAACACAGTGTTAACATCCAAATAACACTACCTAATAAATGCACCTGACCTGCACTCAGGTGTTCCACAACCACACTTACTTCTTCAGTTTCTCATCCAGCTGCTGCTTATCATTTTCCAAATCCATTATGCTATCGTGGGCCAACTTCAGGTCTCCCTCAAGTTTCCTCTTAGCCCTTTCAAGGTCCATGCGCAGTTTCTTCTCTTGCTCCAGGGACCCTTCCAGCTAAACACAATTCCATTAATGCCAGGCAGGTTGAACTCCATACCTGTCCTGTCTTGCTGGAGGCACATGTGCTTACATCATCCACTTGCTGCTCCAGCTTGGTTTTTGCTTTGGTCAATGTATTGACTTTGTCCTCTTCGGCCTGCAGGTCGTCCAGTGTCTGCTGGTGGGCCTCTTGGAGGGCTTTCTTCTCTTTTGTCAGCTTGGCAATGGTCTCATCCAGGGATGCCATTTCCTCTGTGAGGTTTTTCACCTTTGATGAGAAGGAGCAAGTGTAATTAAAGCAAGTAGGTACAAGACTCCCATAATAGCACAGTATGACTTACTTCTTACTTGCCTCATACCTTGTTTTCGGTGGCATGTTTTTCCTTTTCAACCTTGGCCAAGGTTAACTCCAGGTCATCAATGTCTTTCTTCAGCTCTGAACATTCATCCTCCAGTTTCCTCTTCTTGGCAGTCAGCTCAGCATTAATTTCTTCCTCATCCTCGGCCCGTTCTGTCACCTCCTTAATTTTGGCTTCCAGCTGGATTTTAGTTTTGATGAGCTGATCACATCTTTCCTCAGCATCAGCCAAGCTATCTGCTTCCTTGTGGGGAGATACAAAATATTTTAATTTTATAAATTTATATAATTCTTTGAAGTTTATCTTTTATCTCAGTAAATTGACATCTAAATTCTATATCTGGATTTGCACTTCCACACAAACAGCTGATCTATTTTTTCAATTTATTTTCTTAGGGGGAATAAAGAAAAAAAAATGCACATCTTCTCTTAGAAATAAGGGTTGTTTTGTTTAGTTCTTTCATAAAATGTCTAAAAGAATTGTGAGCTGTGAGGATACCTCCTTCCCTGACACTCTTCATCTCTGTTTCTCCTTTTGTCAGTGGAACAAATTTACAGGCTTTTTTTCCTTTGTACTAGAAATAGTACAAAGCAGCTTCCTTTTTGTAATTTGCTTATGGTGGACCAAGTATTACATTGAGAGGTAAAGCTTTTATTATGTTCAGGATTAAAATGTCACAGAAAGAAGAATATCTCTTGTCTACATTCATTAAGCGTACTGCACATACTGTAGAGGCATACTTAGTTTCTAGACACTGTGTCTGTAGTTTTCAATGCTGATTTCAGCTCGCTCTCTATTGCTTCAGTCTTTGATATTTCATTAAAATAGCTTTGCAGTGACTAAGTTTAATTGACAGACAACTTTAAAAGTAAGACAATCAAAACCAGTGTTTATTTTTCTCATTTGGACTAAGAAAAAAATCCTCAGCTTTCCCACTTTCTAACTCAAAACCCAGATCACTGTGAAACTATGGGCAATGTGAATGTATTAGGTAATTTTAGTGATTTAAATGACTTAATTAGTAATTTTGGTTTTCTTTCTAAGATGGGTTTTGAATATCAAACACTGGTGGAATATATTTTTAAACGATACTTAATTTTTCTAGTTTTTGTTTGTTTGTTTGTTTGTTTTGTGTACATGAGGTTCATAGGATATTACTAATAACACAACTACCATATGGCATGTGATGAAAATCCAGGTTGCAGATGCAAATAACTACAGTACCCAGAAGTGAAAGGTTTTGCTTAGTCATCTGTTTTTGCTTACTCATCTTTCTTGTTCTGTGCTTTATTCAAGTCTAAAGAATACAGAGATATGAAGTGTCTACCCAGAGCTGCTTTAATTTTATTATACATACATATGCTCTTTAAATTTGGCATATGTGTTTTATATTTAAGGATTATAAACTAAAGCACTGAAGGATGGGCAGGGCTCAGAAAGCCTTTTCACTGGGAAGAGTACCTTTTCCAACATCTACCAATACCAGGCTGTTACTTTTCATTATCCCAGGGAATACTGAACTCTCTTGTACATAGTAAAACACCATAGAACAGCCCCAAGAGATTAGACTTCATTAGAAGATGAGCTTCATTAGGCTGAGAAGACATTTCTAGTCATATTTCCCACTTGAATGAATGAATGAATGAATAAACCATAGTTATCAAGAAGCTGATATATAATATTATAAGCATCAGTTTGGTAACTGATATCATAATATTACAAGCATTATAACTGATATTATAATATTATAAGCATTATAATATTATAAACATCAGTTTGAACTCTAGATTGCATATCATGTACAAAATGCATTCATGGTTTATGTCTTGGTGAAGGAGGTACAACCGGCAGGACTCACCTACACAGCTGTAGATTGTTTCTTCCTTATAAAGCAAGAGAACAGAGTTCTACCTAAAACTCCCTGCACTGGGTATCAAAGGGCTCACCAGGCTACTGCCAGACATTATTTTAAGCAGTTTCACAGTCAGTATGATGCACACCTCACTAAGTATCTGACATATAATCTTCTATAATGTGACCATCTGTTTGGGAAAGAGGAGCCTGAATGTACATAATCTTTTGCTGGGTGGAAATAAATGGAATAACTCACAGCTTGCACTTGGAGCTGCAGATCATTTTTCTCCTGAAGCAGAGACACCATTTTCTC
The DNA here is from genome assembly GCF_963932015.1 of Anas acuta. Classification (NCBI taxonomy): domain Eukaryota; kingdom Metazoa; phylum Chordata; class Aves; order Anseriformes; family Anatidae; genus Anas; species Anas acuta. The sequence continues at coordinate 961,187 of NC_088996.1, forward strand.
CTCCAGCTCCTTCCTCTTTGCCTCAGATTTTGCAAGCTCTTCCTTGGTTTTCTCAAACTCCCCCTTCATGTTGGCCATCTCCTTCTCAGATTCTGCACTCTTCAGCAAGGGCTTGATTTTAAAGAACAGCTTCATCCAGGGCCAGTGCTTGACATTCATGAATGCACGAATGTTGTACTGGATGCAGAAGATGGACTCCCTGAAGCATAATGAAATTATACATTGATTATTTTCAGTGTGATGAATGGTGACGCTTTCCTCCAGAGGAAAATGACTCTAACTGAAGATGAGCAATGTCTACCTCCTCTCCACCATTCTCTGGTACTCCACTCTCATCAGGAAGCCCCTGCACCTGGCCTGTGTGCGAGTGATGAGCTGTGCCAGCTTCTCATCCCTCATCTCCTCCAGGAGCCCTAGCAGCCCAGCTTTGAAGAACACCTTGAGAAAGGGAATGTTGCAACACATCACTGCCAGGTAGAACTAGGCACAGGCACGTAGTGATTGAGTCAGGAAAAGTTTGTACCTTGGTGTGACCAAATTTGTATTGGGTGTGATCCACATCAATTGACCCCAGAAGTTTCTCAGAAGCCTTTTTGCTATCAATGAACTGTCCCTCTGGGATAGCGCTGGCATTAAGCACCTTGTACCTGTGAAAAGCAAAAAAGCAAGATAAAGCTGAGCTTCCCAATCAACACACAGTAGATACTGAATCCAACCATCTTATCAACAGTTATTTTGGAGAATGTAGTCCAACCTGAATAAATCTAAATGAATGAACCAACTATGTTTGTATTATGCTGAGAAGTGCAACACTCTCACCTCTGTTTAAAGTCTGCATAGAGGACTCTGCTGGGGAATCCCTTCCTGCAAATTCGTATCCCTTCCAGCACACCATTACAGCGCAGCTGGTGTAGTACTAGTTCATGTTCCATGGCACCTAGCAATTTAAAGTATAAATAAATACCAGTTTTCAGCATAGAAGCGAATGGCTGTGTCAGTGGAAAATCTGTTTCTGCTGGATTGCCTTACCTGGTGTTTTTGTTTCATTTGGTATGATGCAACGGACAAAATGGGGGTGAGTGCTCCGTAGATTGGTCATCAGTTTATTTAAGTTCTCCTGTGGGACCACAATATGGTATGTGTTTAAAGAAAATCTTCGGTTCTCACTACTAGGTTCCTTGAACTTGTCACTAAAAGGTCATGCACCTAACAATGGATATGCACTCAGCTGAAAATTCTCAGCTACATAATAATGGTAACACCTCAATCAAAGTTCCCCTCTAAACATTGAAAACCATCTGCCAAGATAAGATAAAATGTTGCTTTTGACACAATGAGAAACAGAGGTTGTCTACTTCATAGTTTTACCAAAAAAACTTCTTCTCTTTTCTCTTCTTGACTTAGAACTACAGTCTTTTCTGATGTAAAATTAATCTAATTCTGATTTTCAAAGATAAAAACATATTGAATTTTTACTTACCCGAAAAAGAGCTGAGACAGTCTGGAACGAAGAACCCTTTTTCTTGCCACCTTTCTTGCCACCACCACCACTAGCCTCTGATAAAGTGAAGATAACAATATTTTTTGGTTTTTGGACCATTCATGATTCTACAGTTTTGCATAACCACTGTGCACCAGAGTGTTGACATTTCAGAGAACTGACCTGCTTCTCCACCAGCAGAGGCAAAAAGTAAGGCCAATGTCTTTACAGATGACTTCTGGTACAATCCAATGACAGTTTCATTCAGGGGGTCCTTGTTCTTTTCAAGCCAGCCAGAGATGTTGTAGTCCACTGTGCCAGCATAGTGCACAAGTGAAAAATGGGCCTCGGCCTTGCCTTTGCCAGGCTTGGGCTTCTGGAAGTTGTTGGACTTGCCCAGATGCTGGTCATAGAGCTTGTTCTTGAAAGAGGTGTCAGTTGCCTTGGGGAACATGCACTCCTCTTCCAGGATGGAGAAGATGCCCATGGGCTGGGAGAAACAGCAACAAAAAACAGAGATAAATACAATTCTGCTTTCATAAAGAGACTAGAGTAAGGCATAGGAATTTTAGAAATGGATTTTTTTGTTGTTGTTGTTCTTTTGGACATACATTTTTACATGAAATATGAATTTGAAGTGTCTGAAAATAAAATTCTGATGGATAAAAAGGAGATTTTTATTTTTGCATTAAGCCTTTCTCACATTAACTTCATGTAGACAAAGGTGCCTAACTAAATTTAACCTTTGTTCAATAGATCAGTAGGTATTTCAGATGCTTCCTGAAATCTTATTTTTTATGAGGTATCTTTCTTCTCATTCTTGTACATAATGTTACTCAAAATAGTGCTGGCTCACAGCTATGTTTTTATTCAGCATTGTTAATCCAACACCATTTTTTTTATATGTACATCTCTGATTTTAATTACAAATTGCATTTCTGAAATCACAACATTAATATTGAGATCATAATCTTGACACTGAATATTGTGCCTGAGTTTCTGAAAAGAGCTCTTTCATCTTTGCACATTAGAAAATACACCTGCAGAAAATCCTTGCCATCAGATTATGTGTGATCACATTTATTTTTCTATTTCCAGGCAGGTAAAACTACAGGTCATTTAAAAAAATATATTAATGTACTTAAATGATAAGATGAATGCACCTCATTCATAACCTAATCAAGTCCTTAGAAATTACTTAGAAATCTGAACTAGAGCAAAAAAATGAGGTAAAAGCCTACAATTCTGCCACAAACAAGAATTAATATTTTAAACACAATGAACGTACTTTTTCAATGAGCTCAATACAAGCAGCCAAGTCCATCCCAAAGTCAATGAACTCCCACTCAATTCCTTCCTTCTTGTACTCCTCCTGCTCCAGCACGAACATGTGGTGGTTGAAGAACTGCTGCAGTTTCTCATTGGTGAAGTTGATGCACAGCTGCTCCAGGCTGTTGAACTGCTCAGTGCAAAGGTAAGATTTACTCATACTCAAGATGCAACAATCTCTGTAATGCTTTCTCCTGTGTACTCAATCCCACACAGGAATGCCCAGTGAAAGATTTTAAAAGATCCCATTCACTTTTTTTTTTTTTTTGGTTGTTCTTTTCTACCTGACTAATGTTTACATCTATCACTTATTTTTAAATCAAATTCCAAAATAATTTAGTAGTCTTATCCCTAACAAGGTTTTATGTACGTTTTCCCATTGCCCTAACAAAAAACATTAGATGTTACAAGTGTTTTCCAGCAGTGGCCTGTACTCAGGTTCTTTATCTAAAGTTTTATAAAAAATTGTGTGCCTGCTTTTTGTGCCTGCACTAAAGGCAGTCAATAATCTCTTCCTATTGGAATCACCCTATGGGTCTTCGGAAGCAAAGAGTATATATTGCCTTCTTTTTCCAAAGCCTTGGGATAAATCTGTGTGGGAGTGTGGGACTTAGGTCTAATTTTCTGTTTATACAATATGTGATATTGTATCATTGGTATCTTTATACAACTTGTCAGATGATTTATTTCAATAATATGCTCAAGCTATTGAAAAATTACAGCATTTGTGGTAATTATATAAAAAGCAGTTATTTTCCCCCTTTATACTACAGAAAGCTATTACATGAAAAATCTTTGAAGATTGTACTTTTACTTGGTGTAAAATCAGTGACATATTCAGAAAAGGCAAGCATTTCCACACAACTGCAAATTTTCTGCTTTTGCAATATTTTTTTTTTTCACTTTGCAATAAAAATATATATTTTCCACTTTTTCTGCAATAAAATATGAACCCATATTTGAAATTGTAAGTCAACGGCATGTTTTCAAAAAGAAACCAAAAACCCCCAAACCATAATTCTCTGCTTTATCTTGACCCCTAATTGCCTTTTGAAGACTTTACTATGATTTCTGTTTTCCTTACATCAAAGATCTCGAAGCCAGCAATGTCCAGGACACCAATGAAGTACTGTCTGGGCTGCTTCGTATCAAGCTGCTGGTTGATGCGAACAACCATCCATAAGAACATCTTCTCATAGACAGCTTTTGCTAGAGCACCCACTGCATTGTTCACCTAGAAGAAAGAAGAATGCAGCAGAGGAGGAGCATCTAGAGTAAGATAGTAAATCAAGCCAGAGGAACCCAGTCACCAGCTGTTTGTTACCTGCTGCACAGTTTGACCCTTGGTCACATATTCATTCCCAACTTTGACTCGGGGGTAGCACAGTGCCTTGAGCAAGTCTGCTGAGTTCAAACCCATCAGGTAGGCAGCCTTGTCAGCAACTATATGCAAAGAGAGAGAGAGAGAGAATGGCAGAGAAGTAATCAGTGAACAGTGGATGTTCTCTAAGAGCTAAGTGCAGAGGTGCAAATTCTAAAACTGCAATACTGCGGTAGCCTGAAGGGAAATTTAGAAGCATGATTACTATGGAAACTGAGATTATGTTTTTATAAAAGTGAATTTGAGCAATGTGCCTGACCACCACCTGCCAACTACTTTACTGTTTCTCTTCTTGACAGTTTTATATTTTATTAATACCTTCTGTGCCATCTGGCTCTGCCTGCTCCTCTCGCTGTTTCTGCTTGAACTTCAAGTTGCCATAGTGCATGACAGCCCCTGTCAACTTGTAGATGGCAGTCTTTTCATCAGCAGTGAAACCCAGGATGTCAATGGCACTCTGGCAATGGATTCAGTGAATGTAAATGCCACATATATTAAACGTATCAAATCAATTAATAAAATTTCTATGTGTAACTTACATCAGTAGCAATCAACTCCTCTTGGTCGTTAATGCTGGGAACAGTGATCTCACCTTGACTAACAAATTGGTAGTCATATGGGTTGGTGGTAATGAGAAGCATGTCTGAAAGCAGAAAGAAGAAAGACACAGGCTTAGTGTTTTCAGCTAGGTAGTAGGGGGAACCGTTGCTCATCAATCATCCTCAAAAAGATATAATGATCCTTCCTACCAATCAGCTCTGGCTTCTTGTTGGACATGATCTGATAAAATATGTGGTAGCTTCTTTCTGCCTTGAGCTGGAAGGTGACTCTGGACTTCTCCAGCAGATCTAACAATGAAGGCAGGCAGAGTTAGGCACATGACAGCATGTGGAAGGAGGAATTTGGGAAGAGATGTGATCATGCCAGGAGATCACTTACAAGTTTCAATGTCAGCAGAAGCCAGTTTGCCTGTGGCCCCGAAGTGAATTCGAATGAATTTGCCCTTGAGAGGAAAATAAAAAATGTATGTTGAAATTTCACTAAGGCCACAAGCATGTAACCATACAGTCTCCATACAGTCTGTACAGAGTACAGGTTTTCAACTTAGAAGATCTGTGAATTTGTTGTCCCCCCTCAAACAAACAAACAAACAAACAAACAAAAACAAACAGAAACAGAACAAAACAAAATATAACACACATACAAGAACAGTGAAACTAAGAGACAGCTCTATGTTGGCAACAGTAAGATAAAGATCTGAGACAAGTTATTGTTATTCAGTTGATATCCTGATTGAAGAGGAGAAGGAAAACCACTAAAGTAGACATTTGTTAGCTCATTTATGCTTGAGCTTGAACAGATGTGTACAGAGAAAGCCCAGATGCAGTGGATTCAGTCCTTAATGAGATAGGATGCAGTGAAGGTCAATTTTACTGGAATACGTGTATGTGTTAAAATGAGTTTTTGGATCCTGTAGAACAATGGAAGGCAGCTTTTCTTTTCTGAACCATGGGCACAGGGACAATGCAATAGAATGCAAAACTTAAAGCTACAACTGTGAATTGGTATTGCAATTTCTTAAAAACATTCACAGCTTATCGAGTACAATTTACTAATGGCTTTCTGTAATTAAAAAGATCAAAAATATGTGTCATAGAGCAGTTAGGTTTGTTATAAGATGTCTGAAGATACTCTTGTCACTTTCCCTTCCCAGGCAGCTCATATCAAGGTCTGAACGGTTAAATTACTAGACCTGCCCAGTTCTATATCTAGCAAAGTCAGATTAATATTTTGTGGATTGGATACAGGCAAATTGTTTCCTGTGTGTTAGTCTCTTCCTTCCTCTTTCTCTCCCTTTCTTCCTTTCTTTGCATTACATAAATTTACACAGCTTTGTATCTATAGTCTGTATGACGGATACTAGGAGTTTATATATACATTTATAAATTCTAAATAACAAATACATTTACACATATTTAAATGATCCCTCTTTGTACATATTTGTTTGCTGTGCTACACTTCTACAGTTAAACAGTTAATTAGACAGTTAGATATTTTTTAGTCAAACAAAATATGAGGAAAATATGACTTCAAGGAGTAAAACTATCCTACTATGTCACTTCAGAAGTGACAGGTTCTGATCGGACATTCTTGTTCATCAATAAATGTCAAAATCTCTTATCAAAAACTTACAAAGCGTGAGGAGTTGTCGTTCCTCACAGTCTTGGCATTACCAAAGGCCTCCAGCAAGGGGTTGGCGCTGATGATTTGATCCTCAAGTGTCCCCTACAATATGATAATCGTATATTTACAGTATTTAATTCACTCAGCGGTTATGGGCTGAGTCTTGAGTCTGTCTGTCCAAAGAGCTCACCTGCATTTTGCCAGGCTGCTCCTCCTTTTTCTTCTCCCCACTAGCTGCAATTGTTGCAAAGTATTGGATGACACGCTTTGTGTTCACAGTCTTCCCTGCACCAGATTCTCCACTGTCAAACCAGACAGAGAATCAGATAGTGTGTGGTCCCTGGGCATGGGGCAGCCCTGTGAGGACCCCAGCAAGGATCATACTTACGTGATCAGGATTGACTGATTCTCACGGTCTGTGAAAGAGGCAGAAAGAAGTAGACATTGCAAATGAAGAACAAAATAAGATTAAAAATTAATGCAATACATGTAAATTATACCCAGAAAAAGTATATATATATTTTAACTTCCTTTACTACTAATAGTTTTTTCAGTTTGCAAAATAATGCTTTCCTATGAACACTGAAAATCCTTGAACAGACTTGTTTTTTTCTTACTATACTGTTATGATCTTTTTTCTCCTGCATAAAGTAGAGTGAATGGTTTCCATTTTTATTTTGTTACTTCTGCTACACAGATTGTATTTAGAGCAAAAGCAGAATTTTCAAATAACATATGGAGTTCGTACCCTGTTCCCTTTCAACATTTCATTATAGGCATAACTATATTCTTTTCTCTATCTGCTCCATTCTGCTTATTGTTTTTCCTAATATGCTAACTACCTATGGCATTAAACCTCCTCTTTAGAAATCCTGATGTAAAACGACTGTTTAAATATGCAGTGATTAATACTATGTCTGAAATAAAAAATAAAAAAAAATAAACACACACACACAAAAAAAAACAAGAACAAAAACAGACGTGTTAATAGAAATCAGTATATTTATCAGGAAAATTTTCTGCTTACATTTAAAACATCTTTTAAGTAGAATAACTTTGAGAACCACTCACCAGTCAGCATGAACTGATAGGCATTGTCAGAGATGGAGAAGATGTGTGGAGGGGCCTCCTGGCGCTTTTTGCCTCGGTAGGCCAACACCACCTCCGGGTTGTACACTGGCAGCCACTTGTAGGGGTTGACAGTGACACAGAAGAGGCCCGAGTAGGTCTGTGAGGAAGGGAGACAGAACGTTGGTTTCTGCTCAGCTTGGCACAGCAGGCCTTCCAGCTACCCAAGGGAAGAGAGCTGCTGGTACTTACATAGATCATCCAGGCTGCATAACGCTCTTTGAGGTTGTACAGCACAGCGGGTTCATGGAGGTGGGTCATCATGGCCATGTCCTCAATTTTGTCATACTTGGGAGGGTTCATGGAGAAGATTTGATCTTCCTTCACGGTCAGAGTCTGCCAAGGAAATGAAAGATCAGTGTATGTCAGCTTACAGCCCAGAGTGGGAATCAAATGGTGTCTTTCAGCCTTGTTTTTCACTCACCTCTCCACCTTCAGTCTTGACAGTGACCTTTCCTGATTCTTTGCTCTGGATTGTCCCTTTCACAAAGGATTCCTTTGGATGTACCACAAAGACTGATGATTTGGCATCAAAAGGCTTGTTCTGAGCTTCGATTCTTTCCTTCTCTGACTTTCGGAGGTAGGGAGCTGCCTCCCCAAAGATGGCCATCTCAGAATCTGAAGACATGGTTGATCGTTATGGAGGGGCTTGTCAGCAGAAAACACTATGAAAGAGCAGATATATTGTCCAAATGAGTCAACAATTTTTGTTGCCCTTTGGTTTATTGGAAAACTTACAGAGCATTATAGAAGGGTTTGCCTGAGAAGAATCTCAGGCAGTTCTCTGGTCTATCTTTTTGTTCAATACACATCAAATCAAGTTACTCAGAGGCTTTTCTGGTGAAGTTTTGATTATCTCCAGGGATGGAGATTCCTTAGTCTCTCTGGATACCCATTTAATATTTGACCACCTTGATAGTGACATTTTTTTCCAAATACCTGGTCAGAAGTCCTATTGCTACAACATGTGTTTGTTGCCCCTCATCCCTTCACTCTGCACATTCAAGAAGAGCTTGTTTCTTTTTCCTGTATAACCTCAGTTTGTTGAAGAGGACAATAAGAGTCTTTATTTACACTTCCAGAGTAGACAAAGCTCAGTCCTTCAGCTTATCTTGAAGGACCCTAGAGAATAGCATGAAGCTGTACTGGGGCAAGTTCAGGTTGGATATTAGCAAAAGGTTCTCACCAAGAGGGTGGTCAGGCACTGGAACTGGCTCCCCATGGCAGGAAGCCCCAATCCAGTAAGTTAAAATACTGTATCACCAATTATTTCCTTGTATGCCAATTGTTTCTGGGAATAATTATACCAAAAATTTATCAGCCTCAGTTCAAGAATTTACAAATCAAGGATGAATATCTAAATGCAGTACTGAGTTCCCAATTAAACATTGCATGTCTAGTAATAGAAAGCACCTGAGTTCCTAGGAAGTTGAACAGACAGGAAAGTTGTTTAGATGTCATGCTAGGACTTTTAGTTACCTAAATGAACCAATCAAATGTCATAACTTCACACAGTTCCTAGTAGCATGCAGAGCCTCCATTTTACTCAATTTATTTTCAGAGGAATAGAAGGACATCTCTTTGTTTGTTTGTTTGTTTTTTAAGTATGTGAGTTGTTTTTTACATTTTTACAAGTTTCCTAACATAAGAGTCACATGCAGATTATAACCCTGTAGTATAGGCTGATAGGTATTTTCTTAGCAATTTCCGACCAATATACACTGTATATCCTATACAGTAATACACATAGTTTATTGCAAATTTGTAAGATTTTGCAATCAGCTGTTCTGTCAGCTCCCTTTATCTAACTGGACTTCCTGCCAGAACAGATCATTTACTTCACTGATCCATAATTAAACATGAGAAATCCCCAAGAAGCATTTCCCAGCATGGCATCAGTGGCTACTGAATTCAAGCAAAGACACTTTGGAAGGCTTGCTTGTTATGAGCAGCCTACCCAACCTTAAGCATGCTGTATTTATCATAACAGAGCAATGTCCAGGAAAACAGGGCATATTGCAATTGCCTACACAATTGTACAGAAATCTGCCACCACAAAATAACAATTCTAAAGTAATATGCCACCTTTTCATATGTCACTTAAATATGTGTAAATTAGGCTCTTACCTCTTATGATACAAGAAGATGCCTTGCAGGCTGGAAGATGATCCGTGCTGTAAAGCAGAAATGGAAAATGCAGATCTCTCATTATTGCTGCACAGGACTTCATAAGCAAGTCACAAATTTAATGTACAAATGTGCTTTTTGTCACAGACTTTAAATGCTTGCAGGCGCACATATTTACACCAGGACTGCAGGAATGAAGTGGGACAAATGGACTGCAAGGATGCTGTTCATTTCTGCTAGTCACAGACACTCACTTACCATGAAGTTTTCTCTGAAGACGGGACTGCCCAGATTCAAGGACTCTTTTATAGAGTCTGGTCAGCACATGCTACAGATGCCTCCTCTGTCTTTGGGCAAAGCATTTTTGGCAAACCTTGTTTTTGGCAAAACACTGTCTGGCAAACTGAACAGACTGAAAACTGGAAAGTGAGGTTGCTAGATATAATTAGAAATTTTTGGTCTCTCACTAGCTATGTGGATAAATCTCCTATAAATAATATGAGAAGATTCATAGGGGCGGAATTTCAGCTAATGCTGACTAGAGGGATGAGAGTAACAGCTATTAGATGTAGGCCATGGATGCTCCATGACTCCGAGCAAAAGCAGCAGGGACAAACATTTACTGGGCAAGCAGGGTGACATTTGGGTGCATACAATAACCTTTTTTAGAGGCCAGCAGAAGTCTAATAACAGACGTTCTTTTACAGAGACAGATCTTGGATATAAGATGTGTATTTTTCTGTTGGCTGCCCTGCTTATCTATTTAATCAGATTATTAAATATTACTATGCTTCACTTCTTCCAGTTATAAAATAGCATAGTATGTGAGGTAGAATAGACACTTTGAACCAACTAAGTGTTCATTAAGCATGATCCCACCTCTGGATATAGATATAAATAAAAAATAACATTCCTTTTTTTTATCTTCCGACGTCCTGGAAATCTTGAGATTACAGATTCATGGTAGGACAGATGACTGTGGTCAGGAGATTTTGCTAGATTTTTCTTCCTTTGATTTAATCACTTCAGGACCAATTCTACTTGCCCTCTAGCAATGGGAGTTTTAGTTTAAATGAGGTTCTTGAAAACTATTTTCTTTACTTTAACGGTGCTTATTTCCCTGTCCACTCATTGTTCTGATAATAGAAAGAGTCAGTAATCACTGTCCACAAAACAAGGCAAAAAGTGGTAATCTATCTAATCTTTCTTTGTATGAAAATTATTATTTACTTAGCATTGGCTTTGTCATTCTCCCCTATAATTTCCAAGTTCTATCTTCTCTCTTTTAAGATTTGATGATATGCAGTGTTAATATTGAACCTCCACATATCTGATCGCTAACCATCACTATATAAGATGGAATTGCTTTTCCTAAGTACATAACTTTGCACTTATCAACATTTTCTTGCCCATTGTAAGCATCACGACATTCTTCATGGTGGGGCGCCAACTGAGAACTTATGGGTAAGGATTAAAGAGAAGATAGGTAAGGGTGATACTGTAGTGTGTGTCTGCTATAGGCCACCTGACCATGCAAGAACAAGAGGATGAGAGCCTCTACAGGCAGTTAGGAGCAGCTCGGTGTTTGCAGGCTCTGGTCCTCACAAGGGTCCAATGCTCCGACTCTCTGTGACAAGGCCTCTTTGCCAGGTGCTGGCCCTGAGGGGGACCTACCTTCATCACCGCTGTGTGCCAGCTGGTGGTGTCAGGATGTGGAAGCTGTTCTGGGTCAGCCCAAAGATGGACTCAGAGCAGCATCTCTCTGGCAGTGGCCAGAGAGTCATTTGACAAATCCTTTCCTTCTGTCTCTGGCCACATGGTAATTTCACTCGATGGACTTCTTGTGCAGGTGAGGTGGTAGAATCACAGAGTCATAGAATGGTTTGGATTGGAAGGGATCTTAAAGACCATCTAGTTCCACCCCCCTGCCACAGGCAGAGACAGCTCCCATGTGACCAGGTTGGTCAAAGCCCTCCCTATCCAGCCTGGCATGGAACACCTCCAGGGACAGGGCATCCACAGGTTGCTTCTCTGGGCAACCTGTTCCAGTGCCTCAGCACGCTGACAGTAAAGAATTTATTCCTAATAGATAATCTAAATCAATCCCCTTTTAGTTTAAAGCCATTCCCCCTTGTCCTGTCACTACAATCCCTGACAAAGAGTCCCTTCCTAGCTTTCCTGTAGCCCCCCTTATGTACTGGAAGGCCACTGTAAGGTCTCCCCAGAGCCTTCTCGTCTCCAGACTGAAAAACCCCAGACCTCTCAGCCTGTCTTCATAGGAGATGTGATCCAGCCCTCTCATCCTCCTCATGGCCCTCCTCTGGACTCGTTCTAATATGTCCATGTCCATCTGGTGCTGGGGGCCCCAGAGCTGAACGCAGTGCTCCAGGTGGGGTCTTATGAGAGTAGAGCCAAGGGGGAGAATCACCTCTACCAATCACACTTCTTTTCATGCAGACCAGGATATGGTTGGTTTTCTGGGCTGCAAGCACACTTTACTGGCTCGCATTGAGGTTCTCATCCACCAACACCCCCAAATCCTTCTCCTCAGGGCTGCTTTCAATCCATTCTCTGTCCAGCCTGTGTTTGTGCTTGTGATTGCCCCAGCCCAGATGCAGGACCTTGCATTTGGCCTGGTTGAGCCTTATGGGGTTCACACAGGCCCACCTCTCAAGCCTGTCCTGGTCTCATCTGGGATGCCATCCTCTAGCATGTTGACCACAATTATGGTCAGAAATGTCCCCCTTGTCTGGTCTGCTTGAAATTCTCCTGAACAGGGGTTTCCCATGTAACATGAGTGTTCTTTATGGAACCAGGATCATCATGTGTTGGGCACATCATGGGTGGGTACCCCTGAGAAATGTCTGTAGCAGCTTCTCAATCCACGCAGTCTTCAACATCAAAGATTGTAACAGGCACTAACTCAGCAAAGTTGCCAGGCAGTTTCTTGAGTTTTACCATGGAAGATTTCACTTAGCTACCTTCCTTCCTTCGACCTTTCTGCTCCCCACAAAATGCTGCATCATTGCTAGAGAAAACAGCATGTGTTCATTGGTCACAGAAGTGTTGCAGAAGAGGGAATTGTGTTATCAGTAAATTGACAATGTACTGCAGAGGCTGGAGAAGACCTGTCTGGTGACAGTGGTCTGTATTTAGCTCAGGGCGAGGTGCTGGGCTTCCATCAGTTCACTCTTGCCAGAGCAGCAGTTCCCTGGTGTCCTCATCTGAGGTGCCCATGTGGCAGTCCTGCCAGAGGCAGTCCTGCAGCAAAGGGCTTGTTAACATGCCCAGGAAACAATCCATACATTGAATGGCTGATTGGATTGTTTGGGAACAGCCTGTAAACAGTGGATTATCTGCATAACAAGGAAATTTGGCACCTAAAGAGTTTGTCTTCCACATTATGCAAAGCATTCAGGCTGCTTCCAGCACAAGCCAGCCGCTCCGTGTGGTAGGTGTGAGGCATGCACAGAGCTGGTAGTTGAGCCAGAACAGGGTGCGGACTAGATGCTGACTCTAACATGGCTTTGTCTTCTTAGAAGGGAGAAGGGAAGGGAAGAGGTTGGCCCCTAAGACTACCTCTGCTTACAGGAGAAAATGCTGGAAAGCTGTTTCTTGTCTTGTGACTGTCAAATTACAGGTGACAAGAAAGAGCCCTTTTTAGGCTATGTACAGTTTTGTAAGGGAATGCGTGTGTGCGCGAGAGCATGTGTGTCTGTGGGCAATACACAGGGGTGCCTGCACATGCCTACTGCATCTTCTGTAGCCTTGAGTGAAATGCTCTCCCATCTCTCCTCCTGCCTGCACTTCCACCCACGGGGGGGCTTTGTGTGCATGTGCATTTTCAAATGTGTCCGCATTTCACTCTGAAAAGTACACTTCACTGTGTCCTTCTCTTTGAAAACGTGCTCTTTTCATGTGACTCTGCTAAATGTCCCTAATTGACAAGGCTGGTTGGCCTATGGCAAAAGGCCTTTACCAACAGTCCTCGCAGGGCATAGTGGGCTGAACAGTGTGATCGTGCCATTCTGATCAGTTCCTCTCCCTTTTATTTTGATTGATTTTCTTTCCAGTAAGCTTCCTCCTTGTCAGCGCTGCTGAGTGAATTACAAGTTCCTAATATAGAAGACAAGTAGTGAGGTTTGTGCATACCCAGCCAGGTCAGGCAGAAGAACTTTCCAACTATGTTTGTCATTCACTTGTTATCTAAGACACTGCCAGAATATTTGGAGCAGCAGTTCTCTGAAGCCCTGCCAGATGGAGAGGCGGGAGAGGGGGGAGTTAGGGGGGGGAGGGGGGGGGGGGGGGGAGGTGGGGGAGGGAATGACGGGGAACTATTTGAAATCTAATTCTGCTCAATATCTGACTTTTTGCCTTCTTTGATGGCAGTTTTCTTATTGGCTTTGTTCCAGAACTTCTTATGAAATCCAGGGAGACGATAAGTAACCTAGATCCTTTGACTTTTAGACATCTCATCGGAAAAAGGAGAAAAGTTAGTCTGTCTTGGCCTGCCATTGACAAATGGCCTTTTGTCCACTCTTTCTTGTAGCTCTATGTATTTTGCAGTTTCTGTTTCAGGGTATTACCGCTTGCTTAATGACAGAGCATGTTCCGCCACCCTGTAGTCAAGTCATGCTCAGGCTTTGTTATTCCTTTATCTTGCTATGGTGTGCTCTGCTTGGCATGCAAGAAGGCAGCTCTGGAAATCCTCCTGAAGGAGAACTGGGGAGGTGTCTTCTCAAGGTGTGGTTTCAGTAGGATAAAAGTTCCCTCCCCCTTTATCATCAGCCCCCTTGGAACATTTAGCTCTTATCTTGCCACTGCAGCACCCACAGAGGGAAGCCATCATTAGTAACAGCAGTGAGGGGGCTGGGTGAGAGCTGGGCAGGGTGGGCTGACTGTGCAGCCAGTTAAAACAATGCGAAGCTGCACTTGTAAATAACGGAGGAGCTGGTAGCCACTGTCCAGCTGGAAAACTATGATTTGATTGCTGTCACAGAAACTCGGTGGGAGGAATCACACAATCGGAGTCCTGCAATCCATGACTATATGCTATTCAGAAGGGACAGGCAAGGAAGGAAAGGTGAGGGAGTCACCATCTGTGAAAAACAAACAAACAAACAAACAGACAAAAAAACAAAAAACTAAAATAAACAAATAAAAACAAACAAACAAAGAAAAAAGGATTGATTGCACAGAGATGTCTCTGAACGTAAACAAACAAACAAAAACCAAACAAACAAAAACAAAACAAAACAAAACAAAACAAAACAAAACAAAACAATGCACAGTTTGAGAGATTATGGGTGAAAATTAAAGACTAAGCCAACAACAATGTAAAGTTTGTGTTTGGTGTCTACTACGGGCCATCCAGTCAAGGAGAGGATGTTGATAGATGAAGAGCTCTTTCCTCCACTCCAGAAACCATCATGCTCACAGGTCTTCATTGTGCTAGGTGACTTAAACCACCCTGATGTTTGCCGAAAAAGTGGCACAGCAAACTGCAGGTGATCCAGATCCAGGAAACTATTAGAGGCAACTACTAGGGCAACTTCCTAGTAGAGATGATCGCCCAACCAGAGGAGAGACATTGGACCTGTTGCCCACCAATGCAAAAATGTATCAGAGAGGTCAAGATCAGGGGTAGCCTAGGCTGCAGTGTTTATGACCTTGTACTACAATTCTCACTCTTTAGGTATGCAGGATGAGCAAAAAGTAGAGTCAAGATTCTAAAACTCAGAAAGGCAAACTTTGGGCTATTTAGGGCACTAGATCATGGGATGATTTGGGAAACTGCCCTCACAGAAAAAGGAACAACTGAGAGATGAGAGGTAATTAAAGACTTTTTTCTTTGGGCCCAAGAGCTCTCAGTTCCAACGTGCAAGAAGTCAGGCAAGAAAGGCAGAAGGCTGGCTTGGCTAAGTCAAGGCCTCTTATCCAAACCAAAACACTGAACAAAATTGGTGACAGGGATATACATCCTGGGAAGATGATAGGGATATGGCTTGGGAGAACAGGGAGGGGATCGGGAAAGGGGATCAGGAAACGAAGATGAAAGGAATTGTATCCCCCTTGAGTGAAACAGAAGACCTGGCTACTCAACATGGAGAACGTTAAGGTACTCAACTACTTTTTTTGCCTCAGTCTTCACCGGCAAGTGCTCTAGCTGTACAGCCCAATCCATGGAGTACAAAGGCAGAAGCAGGGAGAAGAAAGAACTACCCGCTATAGGAGAAGATCAGGATCAAGGTCACCTAAGGAACCTGCATGGACACAAATAACTGAGACCTAATAAGTTGGGGTTGTTCAACCTAGAGAACAGAAAGTTCCAGGGTGACCTTATATTGACCTTTCCATACTAAAAGGTGGCCTACAGGAGAGATGGGGAGAGACTGTTTTTCAGGGAGTGTAGTGATGGGACAAGATATAACAGTTTTAAGCCAAAAGAGAGTAGATTTAGATTAGATATCAAGAAGAATTTTTTTCCTATGAGGGTGGTGAGGCATTGGAACAGGTTGCCCAGAGATGTTGTGCGTGTCCCATCTCTGGAAGTGGTCAAGGCCAAGTGTGATGGGGCTTTGAGAAACCTGAGCTAGTGGAAAGTGTCTCTGCACTGGCAGGAGGCTGGAACTAGATCATCTTTTAAGGTCCCTTCCACCCAAACCATTCCATGAATCTATTATAGGTCCTAACAAGAACACTGCACTTTCGGCTCTCCAGCAAAAAGGGTTTTCCAGGTGCTGCACTTAGATCTTCTCTTGGGTCACAGAGTCACTGAAGTCTCACATGACTGGTGGGAGGATCTTCTCCAGGTTCACTGGGAATTTGTTACTGCTTTGGATCATTTAGGCAGTCTGTTGCAAACTTGGACTATGAAAAAGTCCTCTCAGAATAGTGCCTGTAGGAAAACCTCTGCATTGTACTTACAGGCAGTCAGAGAGATTTAGCTGCAGAAAGGAAGCTCCTTTCTTATCATGAAGTTTACATATGTTTTTAACCTAAAAAGGCCTTTCACTACATATGCCTGAGACTTGGACTTCCTAAATAGAAGTCCTGGTCCTGGGAGAAATCTAGGTCTAGAATGGAATTAGACTTGATAATCCTTATGGGTCCCTTCCAACTCAGGATATTCTACAATTCTATGATTCTATGAATGTAATTAATCTTAATCTTAGGCTATCAGGGATTGGTGAACAATAATGTTTTGTTTTGAAGGGAAGGGAAGGCTACATCTTGCCAGAGGAGGAGCCAGCTAGTGTCTTGTGTGAAGGAGGGATTAATGTGTTTGTGTTTAGTATGGCTATAAAAGGTAACAATGGCTGTAAAAGGTTTGATATGGGTATGTCCTAAGCAAAGAATAAGAGTGTTTGGGGATAGCCTGAGTGAGGTAAACACATTTCAGTTGCACATTTCCTGTGCACTGTTTTATTGTAGTGTTGTGCTTGTTCTCACTTGAACCGTGCATTTGCATATGTTACTTACTTGTCTCCCATCCCTGAAGCAAAGGTCATTGGAAGAAGGGGTAGGAAGTGGGGTACAGGTATCATGGAGGGACTTATCCCACTGTTTACACCCCTTTTTGCAACACCTTAGCAGATAATTTGATGCTACAGCAGTTTTAAGAACTCACTAAGACATTGTGCCTAGAGGATGAAAGGTACGCGCATCATCAGCACGTCATGCCTTGTTGAAGGGACAATGCCTGTTTTGGTAACTCCACATGATTCAGAGAAGGAAGACGTGGATGTTATCACCACCACACATTATGGCACTCTGCAATTGCAAATGCTGCAGATGTTCTCAGAGGAAGGTGATGTCCTGTCTCTGGCAGGAGTTGATCAAGCAATACAAAGCATAGTTATCATGAATTTTGCTTTTCAAACTAGTAGAATCATCCATGGGTTTTCTATAACGAGCAAGGGCTCTATAGATTAAACTAACAGAAGCCTTTTCATTCACTTATAAGACCAAAGGAGTTGCAAATGTGGGAGCATATAACACAGTGGAGGAATCCTTTCTAGGTGAAGCTCCTGACAAAGTCACATGGACTACAGGAAGAAACCCAGTCTGAACGATGTCAACCACCAGCAGGCTTACAGTGAACTTCTTCATCCAGTTAGCTCAAAACAGAGTATTGTGAGATATTCCCAGGCTCCAGAGGAGATCAACTCCTATTTCCACGGCGAGTACCTTGCAGTGCTCATAGCAGGTCTGTAGCCTCACTCCTTTGTACTTTACCTTACTTACAGAGGTCTAAGTTGTATTGTTGCTGGTGCTAGGCTTTTAAAGCTACTGCTGGCCTGTCCTTAGACCACCACATGGAAGTGACCAAATCTTTAAGGTCATCGTCTCTCTAGGGAAAACAGGAGACACATAGGCAGCAAGTTGATGCAACAAGAGATAACTAGAAGCTCATTTTGGGGAGGGGCTAATAACACCCTTTTACAGTAAACAGTGGTTTGCCCATGAGTTACATGGCAAAGAAATTATGTGCATACTGTGTACAATAAAAATCAAGGTTGTGAAAATCCAGAAAGCTGTGGAACACTTGTCACCACAGTGTCTTGCAGCATATGCACAGAAGGGAGGCAATACACCATGCCCAGAGGCCACTGCTCAAGAGCCACAGTACTAGTGTGATTGAGGGTGAATCATGTGCTCCTGTGCCCAAGATGTGCTCTCTTGGTCATGATACAAAGATGATGTAGATGATGTTGTTGAGTATCCACTCTGAGGAGTCAATACACTTGCAGGAAGGTCTCCTAGGTGCATAGCTTTGTTCTAGGCTGTCATCCCACTGTGTCACCCAGAGATAATGCAGTTTAGCACTGTGAACCCACACATGAGCTGCTGCTTTATATGTGCCATATAGCACGGGAAGATTTTTGTTTTATTTCCTCTTGTCATTTTGTTACTGACAAGTTTATTTGCTGCTGGTTACTTACATGATACAATTAATTTCTCTTCCTCTTCTCCACACAAGTGTTGGAAATGTGTGACGTCTATACGGATGTCTGTCAAACTCTGCCTCAATCACCTCTTCTTGCATTTGAAGAGGCTTAGACTGTCTGAGTATGTCCATGTATATCCTTGTACAGGAGCAATTTTTTGTCTGTGATATTACTCAAGATGCTTCACTGTACCTTTTTGATATCTGGTTACCAATTTAATTCAATATTCAAGCATTGAACACATGAAATGTATTATGACAGTATAGTATTTTTGGATTTGTTATCAGTCTCTTTTACAAAAAGTGCAGTTTTTTTCACTTATGTTGCTAACCTGTCTTTGGGCTGACAATTTCAGAGAACTGTTACTATCAATATATTTTCTATAAGTAAAATGTTTTTTGGAGAAGTACAATGATGATTATTTTTTAAACGTTAAATACCACTAATCTAAATTTCAGCTGACTTAGATAATCTTCCACTTACTCTGTAATGACATCCTCTGCAATTTTAGCATCAAAAGTAGATCTTGCCATGATTTTATCGTTTGTTTTAATCCATTTTTCCATTTATGTATATGTTGAACTGTACGAGTTATAATTTACATACCTATGAAACTGCCGGTGGCTTCCTTCCATTGGTCAGCTAAGCACCTTTTTTCTTGTTTCATGTCCTGTCTTTATATTGACAAGGTGAGTTTTTTTTGTTGTTGTTGTTGTTTGTTTGTTTTTCCATTTGTTGCAATTTTTGCCAATGTAATGTGGGAGCATACACATAATTTTGAAAATCTCATCAAACTGCATTGCCTGATCATTTTTACCAGTGTCCCTGTTGATTCTCTTGAAGTCAGCCATACTGTGAAACATGACTTTCCAACTAAGTTCTGTTCTTATTATGATGTCTACTGATGTGTCTTATGTGGATGACAGACTGATCTTTTTCCTGCTCTATTCTGTGCTAGTGCAGCCTCACCTTGAGTACTATATGCAGTTCTAGGCACCACAGCACAAAAAGGATGTAAAACCGTTGGAGTGTGTCCAGAGGAGGATGACAAAGATGGTGAAGGGCCTAGAGGGGAAGACCTATGAGGAGTAGCTGATGTCACCTGGCCTGTTCAGCCTGGAAAAGAGGAGTCTGAAGGGAGACCTCATTGTGGTCTACAACTTCCTCACGAGGGGGAGTGGAGAGGCAGGCACTGACCTATTCTCAGTAATCACCAGTGATAGGACCCACAGGATTGGTGTCAAGCTGAGGCAGGGGAGGTTTAGGCTAGACATCAGGAAGAGGTTCTTCACCGAGAGAGTTGTCAGGCAATGAAACAGGCTTACCAGGGAAGTAGTCACTGCGCCAAGACTATCTGAATTTAAGAAGCGATTGGACCGTGCACTTATTGACATGGTCTAAAATTTTGGGTAGACCTGTGCGGTGCCGGGAGCTGGACTTGATGATCCTTATGAGTCCCTTCCAACTCAGGATATTCTATGATTCTATTTCCCCACAATCAGGAAAATTTTAAAAGTCTAATATGGTGCAACATTTTACTCCCTTGTTACTAAACATGACTTTAAGAACATTTCTACAACCATTAAATTTGAGTTTTAAAAAATAGTCCTTTATATTTTAAAAATATAAAATTTGCTGCAGCAGATGGATTACTGTTCAATATATTATTTACTACCACAACATGAAGTATACAGTAAATACCTTAAATTGACAGGGTTTCTCAGACTTTTTCTCTATTAATAGATGTCCTTTCTGGAAACTTCTTCCCTACTGAAGTAAAAAAAAAAGACAAACACAGAAACAATTAATTTAGCTTTTCTGCAACGCTCTTTTTCTTTTAGTGCTCAGAAAATGTTAATTCTAGACATATATTGAGGTCAAACCATTTGGATCATCTTTTTAGAACCTTTACTCACATTGGAACAAATTAATCCCAGTGATGCCAATTAATGGGATATTAGTGGAATCACTCTCCAATATTAGGTTATGTCACTTTCAGAGAAAGTGCTGTAAGTGTTTGGTAAGTGACAAAGAAATTGTCAGAAGTGTTGAGGCAAACACTATAGCACACATGTGCAGACATATCCACTATCTAATAATCTACATTAAACAGCTCACAGAGAACATAGACAAACATAGCAACACTCCCATTTAAAATTATTTTTTTTAGTTCTTGTTTATACGATACACCACTTTATTCAAAAATGTTCCCCCTCAGATTTACAGCTTGCAAGTGCTTTTGTCTACCATGCTTTTGATATGAGCAGGGTATGCTGGAGGGATCAGGACCTCCTGTGGACCTCTGATGAACCAGCTGACAGGGAATACCCAACTTCTGCTGTAACAGCATTTCTGCTGTCCTCTGCGTAAAACGAGAGCTCCTGGGAATGTTAACACAAGCTGAAAAGAAATGCCAGTGCTCTAATTTTCTAGAGCAAAACTTTTCTTCCCTACAATTCTGCTAAGATGCAACTGAGCACTGGGCCATGGCAAAGTCCAAGTAAGTACATTCTTTCTGTATAGAAACTAATAAACATTAGAATAAGTTTAACTGTGTGAATCTTTTTGTGTTTCTTGCAGGCTGTGTGCCATACTTTGGCTGGCAGGATGTGTTACCTGGTTAGGAAATGTGCTTTATAGATCTGATCTAGCATTCTTAACAGAGAATGCCATGCTAATGCAGAAGAAAAAGTGGGAAATGCGAACTGAACTCTGTAAGAAATTCACTAATTAACATAACTAATGAGACACTTGAACACATTGTCTGGGATGAAAAGCAGTTCAAAATGTTTGTTCAATGGGCTATAACAGATGCTTGTTAAAATCTATGGAGCTAGACCATAAGCCCTGAGACACTGCTGTACATGAAGTTTCTTTTTTGGTTTATTTGATTTTTTTAAAATGTATTATTATTTCTTTATTTGTATTTATTTTTGTGTGTGTGTGGTATGAGCAGCAAGCTTTTCTTCCCCTCAAGTTCTGTCCTATTCTTAGTGTTTGGTATACCTGTGATAGCTTCATTTCAAAGAAATCAAAGTTGTTAGTTCTCCTGGGATGTTGGAAAGGCCATTTTTGTAAAGTTTATGACATCCTTTTTCAGTGTGGATTCTGAGCAGTTTCCTGAAAAGCTACGGTGACAAATAATCTGCAGTTAAGGGGAAGGAGGCAATTTATTGAGCATTGGATAGGAAAGTAAAAACCATGACTTGGAATATCAGGATAAGCAATTCTTGATAGTACATCAGAGTTATCTTGTTATTTAAACTCCTCCTATCACCACATTAAACCCGAAACGATGACATCTGAGAAGTGTTTTAGGTAAGATGAGAGTGATAAAAAGGATACGTTTCCACCATGCACTGGAGATCCAGTTACACGGAAGTTGATAGGGTAGAAAGTTTGAGAAGGCAATGGACAGAAGATGCTGTCTTGGAAATGTCTGAGATGTTGAAGAGTGAAACAAAAGAAGGCAGAAATCGGTGTCCATTCAATATCAGAAATAGCAAACAACCAGCTTTTAAGAAGAGAGTAAAAAAGATTATAAGGTATAATTCATCTACAGGGTTATTATGTATGGCTCAATGTCCAAATGGAAACCAGTAGCAAATTGTATCCCAAACTGAGGTTGACATTATTCAACATCTTTATTAATTATATAGATGATAGACTGAAGTGTACCCTCAGCAAATCTGCAGATGACACCAAAGGGCATTGTGTAGTTAATACACCAGAGAGAAGGCATTTTTCCAGCATGTCCAGGTCCCTACCAGAGGGACCTGAACAAGAAGGAAAAATGGGTCCAGGTGAACCTCATAGAGTACAGCAAGGACAAGTACAAGGTCCACCACCTGAGTCACGGTAATCCCTGATATCATTACAGATTGGATGCCAATTTGATTGATGGCAGTCCTATAGAGAAGGACTCAGAGTTACTGGTGGATGAAAAACTAGGCATGAGCAATCACTGTATACTTGCAGCACAGAAGCCAAGCATGTCCTGGGCTACATAAAGAGAAGTGTTACTGGCAAGTCAAGGGAGGTGATTCTCCCCCTCTGCTTCACTTTCATGAGTCCCCACCTGAAGTACAGTGTCCAGCTCTGGGGTCCTCAGCATAAGAAACACATTAATGTATTACAGCAAGTCCAGAAGGTTGTCACAAAAATTACGCACGGGCTCACCTATGAAGAGAGGCTGAGAGTGCTAGGTTTGTCTAGATAAGTGAAGAGAAGGGTCTGGGGAGATCTTACCACAGCCTTTCAATACTCAGAGGGAGCTTACATGTAAAACCTTTTACCAAGGCCTGTAGTGATAGGTCAAGGGCTTTTGAACTGAAAGAGGCTATATTTAGATTAGGGATCAGAAAGACATTTTTTACGACAAGGGTGGCTAGGCACTCGAACATGTTCCCAAAAGACATTGTGGATACCCAATGCTTATGAGGTTTAAAGCCAGTTTGAATGGGCAACCTGATCTAGTATAAGGTGTCCCCATTCCTGGCAAGGGGGTTGGACTAGATGATCTCTAAACACTCTTTTTAGCTCCCAAAATTCTATGATTCTATGAATCTATGATGCTATATTTCTATGATTCTATGAATCTATGATGCTACATTTCTATTATTCTATTATTCTACAGTAGAAGTTTAGAGATGTTTGCATGGAAGTATTTTAGCTTCATTTTCAAGCCTGACTCTTTTGATGATGTAAATGGAAATTTTGCAGACATTGAATCTTATATATCAAGCTTCTGTATGAAAAAAAAAATATATATATCAAAAATGGGAATGCTTTTTTTGTTGCCCCACCCACGACATTGCAATTGTTAACTGGGTTAGAGTATAGGTGTCCTGCAGGATTTATTTATGCCAGTGCTGTGGCCATTCTGGAGATGTAAGTTACCTCACTGTTCTTTACCTTGTAGAGGTTTGAGGTTTTTATGAAGGTCAAGTTCACATTAACTGTATCTGAAAGAGTTACCTGTTGGACCCGATGATCCTTATGGGTCCCCTCCAACTCAAGATATTCTATGATTCTATGATCATAGGGCATAAGGACAGGCCCAGCATGCCCTTAGTCTATCCCAGGTGCATACCACACCATTCCTGCCCTCCCAGTTCTTCAGCAGTACCTCTGCTTTAAAAAGTGCAGCTCCCTGTTGTTGTTTTCAGTTTGTTTCTTTTGGCACCATGGCTCACAAGGGTGTGAGGAGGCACCAGACACAGCCTGCCTGTCTGTCCTTCCTGCACTGACAGGACAAAGCAGCAATTCAGAAACCAAATCTTTCCAAAGGCACTTTTTTCTGTGTTTAGTGAGGCAGCTTTTCAGGCAGTCAGGAAATGTGCATGAAATAAGTGGAGAGACAGATGATGGATCCACCTTCCTGTGTATGGCTGGTAAAGATATGCTGCCCTGAGTCCCTGAATTCTTACCACACCTTTGCCCGCAGAAACCACTACTCTCCAGTTAGGAACAGCAGCTACCTACACAGTGAGCCAACTACTTGAAGAGTGCCAAAGTTGTAACTAGGAAATGCTCCCAATGATTAAAAGCCATGGACTCAAAAACCATGGTCTGGTAACAACAGCTAAATGAAGTTTATCTGAGTGTTTTCTCCCTCCCTCCCCCCCCCCCTCCCCCCCCCCTCCCTCCCTCCCTCCCTCCCTCTTCCCTTCCCTTCCCTTCCCTTCCCTTCCCTTCCCTTCCCTTCCCTTCCCTTCCCTTCCTTCCCTTCCCTTCCCTTCCCTTCCCTTCCCTTCCCTTCCCTTCCCTTCCCTTCCCTTCCCTTCCCTTCCCTTCCCTTCCCTTCCCTTCCCTTCCCTTCCCTTCCCTTCCCTTCCCTTCCCTTCCCTTCCCTTTCTTTCTTCTTCTTCTTCACTTCCTTCCTTCCTTCCTTCCTTCCTTCCTTCCTTCCTTCCTTCCTTCCTTCCTTCCTTCCTTCCTTCCTTCCTTCCTTCCTTCCTTCCTTCCTTCTTCCTTCCTTCCTTCCTTCTTTCTTTCTTTCTTTCTTTCTTTCTTTCTTTCTTTCTTTCTTTCTTTCTTTCTTTCTTTCTTTCTTTCTTTCTTTCTTCCTCTTGTTCCATTCCTCCTTTCTCCCTTACTCTCTTTTACTAATTCTTTCTTCCTTTCATTTTGTCCTACTCTTTTCTTCCCTACTAACACCCTTTATTTTGTCTTCTCTTTCTCACTCTGTTCCTCTCCATCTGTTATTGGAGAAGAACACACATTTTTTTTTTGGTGAAGGCAGCTTTTCTGGAGCCTGAGCATGTGGTTAGTAAGTAATTTGAGAAGTAGAAAGAGGAATCTGTTTTTATTGGCAAGACATTTCTGAAATGACCATGTTTCTGCAGGTCAGAAATACCTTCTCTATGTCTTGGTGCCTCTTAACTGGCTAATGTGTTTGTGCTCAGGAGCCAAACCTCACTCTTTAATGTCCAAACTGTCCTTGGTCACAAATCTCCACGGCTGATATGTGGCAACACCATTTTGGAGCCCAGCAACTGTATCTATTTTAAACTTTCTTTAGAGATGTTACTTTACGCCAGTTATGGACCCATGTTTTTCCCAAGATCATTTACCTTTGCATCAGCACTTATCATTGGATCACAGGAAGCCTGACTCCAGAAATAGTGTGTCAATGCAAAATGACTCTTGTCCTCCATGTACGGCAGCAAATCACAATTTTTCCTTACCCAACCATTAATAATCCACTCACATTCCAAGAAGTCTCTGCTTCTACTTTCTGGGTTGCTTGGTGGTAAGGGCAGGCCAAACCCATGCAATGTATGGGTCTTCCTTTCATTTCCCACATGTGCAGCTTGAAGCAGCTAACTGGACTGATATGTCATAATTCAAGGAAATTATAATGTTACCTTTTGTCAGCTGACTGGTTGGGAACAAATTCTCAAAACATAATTCCCTACAGGTAAGAGAGAAGCCTTAACATTTTCAATGGCTTCATGATTCTTTCACAGTTGGGCCAGAAAATTTGTTTTGGATGGTTATTTTAATATATTTTAATATATTTTAATATTTTAATATTGAAGATGGATTTTAGGCATCAAAATATGGTCCCAAAGTCATTGTGGTATTTGCTAGTCAGTCAGCAAGTTGAAAAAGATACCCATGCAGCTAGAAATGCATCTGCACATTTAACTGATCCACATTTGCAAAAGACTGACTTCAGAATCAAGCTTTTTGTTTGTTTGCCTGCTTTATCATTAAGAAAAAAAAAAAAAGAAAAAAAAAGCCAAGCCTAAACCAAGCCACCAAGTGAGCAGTCTGATGTTCCTTGTGCAGCATGCCCAGTATCTTCTTGAATGCTAACCAGTATGTCCCTTTTTGTGCTTTGCTGTTTTGTGATCTTTGCCATTCACAAGGTGGGAACTGAACCTTGCAGATATATTATTTTGGCTAACATGAAAAGGAAATATTTCCATGGCATTAGCAACATAAAAAGGAATTGGCTAGAGTTCAAAGAAACTGTAGTACAGAAGTTCTTTTGTTCTTTTGCATCTCTTCAAAGTGTAGAAAAAAAGAAAAAAAGAAAAAAAAAAAGCTTTTATCTGGACAGAAGGAATCTCACCTATTTATCAGGAGCATGCTGGGGGAAGAGAGAGTGGAGAGGGGTTGTTTCCCTTCTTTGGTGCCCAGATATCACTGGCATTGATGCAACTTTCACAGCTTCACACATAAAGATGCTGTCTCTCAAGAGAAGCCTTACAATGACGTAGGAATCAGCACAGGGTGTCATGTTTTCCTTCAATATATTTAGCTTCTGCCTAGCAAAGTACATCCATATTTGGTTATAACACTGGGGACTCCTTGGGTCCAAACCTCAGCACACTTAGAAAAGGAGAACCTCCTAACCCTGAATGCAAGTGCTGCAAGCACATTGACGGCTGTAGGCAGTGTGAAAGGCTTCCCTCCTACTCTCTCTTGTGCACCTCTCCTCCAAAAATTCCAGTTCCCTTCTCCAGCGGGTTCACAGCTCCTTGAAGTATTTTGTGGAAACGTAGCAGTGCAGAGCTAGCCAGGAATTCAAGAGATGCATAAATCTCCCTGTACTGAGAGGGAGTCAAGTCTTCTTTTTACCTTTTCTGATACTGTAGAATGTACCCTTAGCAGTTATGTGATGCACCACAGGCCAGTGCTGCCAGGATGGCTATTATGTACTTTAAGCCGCTCTGCTGCTTGCCCTGCAGATAATAGACTGTGATCTTTTATAAACTTCAAGGCCAGCACACTTTATCTTTGTTACTTGTTTCTTCTCTGTCCACCCAGTATTCTCTTAGTATCTACATTCCAACTCATTAATTGCTGCAGGAGTCAGACTGATAGGACACCATGGTATTATTATATTTGGAGTTTTCCTCTACACAGTGCTAGACTGGGAGACTTCTTTAATGCTGTAATGTGCCCACAGTTATTCTGATGTGAAGTCTTATCTTAAAAAAAAAAAAGTTATTGTAGCTCTTTTTATGTATAGCTCTATTTATGTGTAGCTCAACATCATTCCTCATCACAAAAGTTTATTATGGTTTTATGTTAAAATTTCAGTACTAGAAAGCACTCTACGGTACTGCAGCAGTTAGTAGGTTGTTATCTCGGCTGTATGTGTTATGCTTCCTAGGACTTTTTCCCCTAGTGTGTCCTTTTTTTCTGATTTACTTCTACCAGTCTGTTCCCATTTAATTTAATTTACAATAGGAGCAGTCTGTCTTAATATTGTCCTCATAGTCTGTCTTCATCAATGTGTATAAATATCTGAGGGGAGAGTGTCGAGAGGATGGTGCCAGTCTCTTCAGTTGTGCCCGACAGGATGAGAGGCAATGGGTACAAACTGAAGTACAGAAAGTTCTAGCTCAATAAGAGGGTGTACTTCTTTACTGGGAGGGTGACAGAGCACTACAACAGGTCATCCAGAGAGGATGTGCAGTCTCCTTCTCTGGAGATATTCAAAACCCACCTGGATACTATCCTGTGCAATTTGCTCTGGGTGATTCTGCTTGGGAGGGAGGTTGGACTAGGTGATCTTCAGAGGTCCCTTCCAACCCTACACATTCTATAATTTTGTGATTGTCTAGTCTGTCTAATAGAGAAAGTAAGGAACATAATTTAAAAGACATAATTTATTCTGTTTTAGAACTAGTTGTTAAAAATGCCACGAAAAAAAAATCTGTTTAATATATCCTGTCTACTGTATTTGACTCTGCTTGTTAACAAAAGGCCACTCTTTAGAGTGAGTGGTCTTCATCTGCCTCATTCTGAAAAGGCAGCACCTCAGTCCTTGCATAAGTTCCTTCATGAGGACTCAGAGCCACACAGATGGCTTTTGGGCTTGGCTCTAAATCCAGCTTGCCAAAGTGAGAATGGGCCAGCACAGACCGCCTGTATACTGCACCCATTTGGAGAGAGGTCCTCAATGCAGAAACATTTTTTGCTGTGCTGGGACAGACAACATACTCCTGCCTCTGTCCTAATCCTCTCCTGTTGCCAGTGTGGGAAGTGAATTAGTGTTAATCACAAGTCAGTAATATAAAAGAATACAGCGGAGAAACACTGGGGATGGGATTAAGAAAGCTCTATTGGTGTCCAAGTATAAAAACGAAATAAAATGATTCTTTGAAAATGCCCCAAACTTATGTAACTTATGTATTGAATTATAACAAATAAAACCACTGCTTCTGCTGTGTATGCAGAGGAACATGTAGTGTTTATTCTCTAGACACAGAGGTGGTTGTAATGATTATTTATAAAAGGCTTCCTTTTATAATGACAATCCCTGTGACAAAGGGTTCACATTTTGTGCATCCCCCAGGCCACTTTGCTGCCACGTGATATCCTCACTCTTCCTCTTCTATCTTCTTGCCATGAAACTCCCGGCTCTTTGCTCGGAGCTTGTTGACCTGAGACTCTGCAATGTCAGCCCGCTCCTCGGCTTCTTCCAGCTCATGCTGGATCTTGCGGAATTTGGAGAGGTTGACATTGGACAGCTCCTCCTGTGTGGGGAGAGGGAGTTGGTGGCAAGGAGCCTCAGGCAGGGGTTTCACTCCTCATGCACCTAGGCCTTGACGGTCTGTGGTGATTGCCCAGAGAAAGCACAGACCTCCTGTCTCCTACCTAACACTGCTGACCCAGAACCCTCTCAAAGACCTCATCATCCTCCTTTATTCAGGACCTCACCATAACAAACTGCACCAGTACACTGTTGCTCTTGAGGCGCTGTTTCATCACTTGATCTTTGCATCTATGTACTTACTCATTTGTGCTTAGGTATCAGGGTGGTTTATCTAGATGACAAAGACCCTGAAACCCTCAATCACCGAACAATGGTATTTTCAAAGTTATGTCCTCAGCATCTGTGTGACACCCACAGAAAGCAACTCTTGCCCATTTTCCAAGCAGTACTCACAGCCTCCTCAGCTTGTCTCTTGTAGGATTTCACCTTCATCTGCAGCTTGTCCACCAGATCCTGGAGCCTGAGAATATTCTTCCGGTCTTCCTCAGACTACAGTGATTGGTAAGAAGGAAAGAGAGAGAGTTGGTTTTGCCAACACATAAAGTTAACAATTTCCATTGGGGGCGATGTGCTGTGTGGAGGCTGTGGCAGCATAAAGAGCCTTCTCCCTTACCTGGTAGGTCAGCTCCTTCACCCTCCTCTCGTACTTGCGCACACCCTTCACAGCTTCAGCGCTGCGCTTCTGCTCAGCATCAACCTCCCCTTCCAGCTCCCGCACCTGCAATGAAAAATCTGTCTTTGGAGCTTCTCCGGTACCTCTCCAAGGGACATGCTCACTTGTGCACAAATACCAGCCCCACGCACCCTGGCCTCCAGCTTCTGGATTTGCTTCTTGCCTCCTTTCAGGGCCAGCTGCTCAGCCTCATCCAGACGGTGCTGCAGGTCCTTCACTGTCTGGTCCAGGTTCTTCTTCATTCTTTCCAGGTGAGCACTAGTGTCCTGCTCCTTCTTCAGCTCTTCTGCCATCATAGATGCCTAGAAAGGCAAAACAATCAAAGGCATTTTGTGGCTGGAGACATTTTGAGGGAGGATACATCCACCATCCTCAGTGACAGAATTCCCCAACTCACATCTGTGATGGCCTTCTTGGCCTTCTCTTCAGCATTGCGGGCTTCCTGGATGGCATCCTCCATCTCACTCTGAATTTGGGTGATGTCTGTTTCAAGCTTCTTCTTGGTGTTGATCAGGCTGGTGTTCTGTCAAAGAAGGAAAACATTTTCTTCAGTTTGTTGCAAAACAGAACACTTAGTTTAAGTACTATACTATTTAAATTTTAAGTTATAATCTCTATGGCTTATATTAGCACCTTCTTAAAAATGTTATCAGTACATATACACTAGACAACAGAGAGAAGCACTCCTGAATTCTAAGGCAACCTACTTACTTAGCTATAGTCCCATTCTATGTATAAGGGTAATAACTGTGATTTAGGCTAAGATACAATCCCTTAATAGAAGGGTTTACAATTTAAGAACTTACACAGATGAAAAATCAGGAAAGAAATACAATATTTTGAAATGGGACTGTCTTAATGAGATAGTGAAAATGATGATTAAGGCACCTGTTGTTATGAGAAAAAATAATTCAAATTCTTTTTCCTACAGAATATCTAAACACTAAAGAACAGCTTAGGGCAA
Source organism: Anas acuta (assembly GCF_963932015.1). Taxonomy (NCBI): domain Eukaryota; kingdom Metazoa; phylum Chordata; class Aves; order Anseriformes; family Anatidae; genus Anas; species Anas acuta. The sequence goes on from NC_088996.1 coordinate 991,422, forward strand.
CTAATGTATCTCTTTACATAGTACTTACACAGTATTTTAACTAATGTATCTCTTTACATAGTATTTACACAGCATTTTCCATCAATGACTATTTATGGTATTTTCATCCAAGAATCTAACCTGAGTGTGGAGGAGCTGAACTCTCTCACTTGCATCCATCAATTCCTGCTCAGCCACTTTCCTTGACCGCTCCGTCTGTTCCAGGGCTGCCCGCAGCTCCTCAATCTCAGCCTGTAACAGGTTTGCTCTACGCTCCACCATGGCCACCTGCTCCTTCAGGTCTTCCTGTGTCCTGAGAGCATCATCCAAGTGTATCTGGGTATCCTGTATGAGAGAAAAGAAAAATAAGGTGGCACAGCACTGTTGGACAATGGCAATTACTGCCATTCTATAATAATTTAGATATGTAACTATTATGACAACATAATCTCCTATGAAGTAAGGTTGAGAGTTGGGGCTGTTCAACCTAACAAGGAGAAGTCTCTGGGAGGAAACATTAGTTCTTAGTAGCCAGGCATTGCAGAGATTCAATGAACAAAATGAGTAACTAAAAGAAAAAGGAGGGATTGTAATACACAATAAATGTTTGTTTATTGTCTTTTGTATTATAAAAACAAGGAGTTCTGTTTGAGGAATGGGAGTTGTGAAAACTCCCTGCTGAAGTAAGGAGCTGTATAATGCTTGGCTAGACACTATGAAAATTCTTTTGCTTAATGTAACAAAAAAGAGAACCCCCTCCCCTTCTCTCCTTCTGCATCTCAGTTGCCTCTTTTGTTCAAAGACCCTGCTGCAAAGCTCGTGTAACCATCTCCTGATAAGTTGCTAAACTAGTGTATCAACATCCTGCCTTCCTGTCTCACACTGGACCAATATGACCAAATAAAAACAGAAGTTGAACCACAACGCTGAGGAAGACTATGGCCTTCATCTTCACGACCACCAGAGGGACAGAAACGACCCCCTAGCAACAGTGCGCGCAGTCGCAGAATATACCAGGATGTGCTGCGTAATCCCAGAATTACCAAGATATAAAAAGGGACCCTGGTGGGGGTGAGGTGCGTGCTGTTGGTGGAGCCGAGACTCCCCGGCCGCCCAGCACTGTTTTGCTTGCTGTTGCTTACTCAATAAATTCCTTTCTATTATTAATGCAATGCTCTCTGAAAATTAATTAAGGGGGCAACTTTTCATCAATGATCTGGACGAGGGCATTGAGTGCACCCTCAGTAAGTTTGCAGATGACACCAAGCTATGCGCATGTGTCGATCTGCTTGAGGGTAGGAAGGCTCTGCAGGAGGACCTGGATAGGCTGCACCGATGGGCTGAGGTTAACTGCATGAAGTTCAACAAGGCCAAGTGCCAGGTCCTGCACCTGGGGCGCAATAACCCCAAGCAGAGCTACAGGCTGGGAGATGAGTGGTTGGAGAGCTGCCAGGCAGAGAAGGACCTGGGAGTGATGGTGGACAGTTGGCTGAATATGAGCCAGCAGTGTGCTCAGGTGGCTAAGAAGGCCAACGGCATCCTGAACGGCTTGTATCAGAACCAGTGTGACCAGCAGTGCTAGGGAGGTGATCGTCCCCCTGTACTCGGCTCTGGTGAGGCCGCACCTCAAGTACTGTGTTCAGTTTTGGGCCCCTCGCTACAAGAAGGACATCGGGGTGCTTGAGCCGGTCCAAAGAAGGGTGACGAAGCTGGTGAGGGGCCTGGAGAACAAGTCCTACGAGGAGCGGATGAAGGAGCTGGGCTTGTTCAGCCTGGAGAAGAGGAGGCTCAGGGGCGACCTTATTGCTCTTTACAGATACCTTAAAGGAGGCTGTAGTGAGGTGGGGGTTGGCCTGTTCTCCCACGTGCCTGGTGACAGGATGAGGGGGAATGGGCTAAAGTTGTGCCAGGGGAGTTTTAGGTTAGATGTTAGGAAGAACTTCTTTACTGAAAGGGTTGTTAGACACTGGAACAGGCTGCCCAGGGAAGTGGTGGAGTCACCATCCCTGGAAGTCTTTAAAAGACATTTAGATGTAGACCTTAGGGATATGGTTTAGTGGGGACTGTTTGTGTTAGGTTAGAGATTGGACTCGATGATCTAGAGGTCTCTTCCAACCTAGAAATTCTGTGATTCTGTAATACCTAAAGGAAGCTTATAAAAGAGATGGACGGAACTTTTGCTTAGTCAGATAATGACAGAACAAAGGGGAATGTTTTTAAACTAAAAGAGGGGAGATTTAGATTAGATGTTAGGAAGAAATTCTTCACTCAGAGAGTGGTGAGGTATTAGAATAGGTTGCCCACAGATGTTGTACATGCCCCATCCTTGGAGGTGTTCAATAAAAGATTGGATGCGGCCCTGTGAGACATGATCTAGTGGGAGGTTAGAACTAGTTGGTCTTTAAGGTTCCTTCCAACCCATTCTATGGTTCCATAATCATGTCACATTAGATAGCTACATGCACAAAATTAGCTTTACTTTGAGAACTCCTTGTGTCTTTGCTGCAACTTGACTGTCCATCTCCTGCCTCAGCTGGGATGGCAGTGCGCTGGAGCTTGCTACCACACTGTCTCATAACCGCTGTCATACCACCCCCAGGCTTGTCTGTCAAGTCTGGTTTTGTACCTTTACCTCTTCAAATCTAGTTTAAAGCCCTATCAACGAGCCCTGCTAAATCCTGACTAAAGATCCTTTTCCAAAGGGTTGGAGCCCAGGTATTGATTTGCTGGCTGTTCCTGTTCTTTGCCTCATTATTCCCTGCCTCTGGAGGGATAGAGGAAAATACCACCTGTGCTCCCGATCTTTAACCTCCTTAACAAGTTTTCCTAAGGCCCTGAAGTCTCTCTTGATTTCCTTCAGACTTCTTCTTGGAGCTTCATCACTGCCTACCTGCCTATTTTCACATAGTTGTAGAACTGATACTGTACCAGATATTTTTTAGCAATGTCAGAAAGAGGTGAATATGTTTGGTATTGCCATACCTTGAGCACTCCCTGTGTGTTTCTCAGGTTCTTTTGTGCCTCTGCAGCCTGGCGGTTGGCATGGCTCAGCTGGATCTCCATTTCATTCAGGTCTCCCTCCATCTTCTTCTTCAGCCGCAGGGCTTCGTTCCTGCTCCTGATCTCAGCATCCAGGGTGCTTTGCATGGACTCCACAATTCTGAGGTGATTTCTCTTCAGCTGGTCAATTTCCTCATCTTTCTCTGCTATCTTCCTGTCAATCTCAGACTTGACCTGGTTGAGCTCCAGCTGGAGGCGCAGGATTTTCCCCTCTTCGTGTTCTAGAGAGGCCTGAATAACAAAGAAACTGAATTTTAAAATCCTTTTAAAATGCTTCTTCCTAAAGTTATCTTCCAAATTATGTCTAATAATGTCAAATTATGTCTAATAAATATCTTCCAAATTATGTCTAAAGGAAAGGGGCTCCTTCACTGTGGATGATATACATACTGAGGCTAGATCTCCAGACCCAGTAGAAACAAAGAAGTGACATTTGTTTGAAATTCCCAAGCTTTTATCATTCACACTGTTCCAAAGTACTCCAGTCTGGAAATCGGTGTTTATGGGCATACAATACCGCATGAAATACAGTTTGTCTTTCTTGCCACATCTGCAGATTTCTGCTCCCATTGTTTCAGTCTGGACACCATTCATTAGCACTGTGTACCTCAGCTTCCTCCAAGGCAGCCTGGATTTCAGATTTCTCTTGCTCAATCTGTTTCTTGACTTTCTCCAGCTCATGGATTGCCTTTCCTCCCTCTGCAATCTGCTCTGTGAGGTCAGAAATCTCCTCTGTAAGGAAGGGTGAAACAAGGCATGGTCAGACATAGGGCATAAAGGAGGGAAAAGACCGTACCAGCCACACGAACATGACAGGTACCCTTGCAGACCTGTGGGCAAGGACCTTTGTGGAGTGGAGGACAGACTGGCTTGTGAGAAAATCCAGCCAGCAGCAGAGAGCTAGGGACTTACGCTGCAAGTTCTTGTTCTCACGCTTCAGCGTTTCCAGGTGGTCCAGGGACTCCTCATAGGCATTCTTCATCTTAAACAGCTCCGTGCTGAGAGAGCGAGACTCCTTCTGGGAAGCTTCCAGCTCAGCCTGTGTTTCCTCGTACTTCTGCTTCCACTCTGCCAGGATCTGAGGAGCAACAGGGTGTGAGTATGGATGTGGCAATTGTGAGGAGATGCCCTGCCCAGGAAGCACAGGGCCAGAGGCCAGAATACCTTGTCAAAGTTCTTCTGCTTCTTGTCCAGAGCTGCGCAGGCAGCATTTGATCGCTCTACGTCAATCATCAGGTCTTCCACCTCATTCTGCAGCCTCTGCTTTGTCTTTTCCAGGGAAGCACATTTGGCGTTGACAGCTTCAACGTGTTCCTCTGCATCCTGCAGGCGCTGTGCCAGCTTCTTCCTGGAAAGGGGTAAGTAAGCACAGATCAAGGCTTCTGAGCAAAGGGTCTATGGTTGATGGGCTTTTTAGAAGAGCACATTTTCTGTCTTCTCAATATGTTCATTCACAGCACAGACATTGGAAGCAATCTTGAAATCATCCATTGTCATCACAATTCTGTTTCCCATGCTTCAGCACTTGTGCCTTTTGTGCCTACAATCCATAAGGTGTTTGTACCATCCTCTGGGCCAGGGAAGTATTTTTTTTACATCTTTCAAATATTTCTTTTATAGGGTATAATTTCTTCAGGCCATTGCACTGCTATAAAGCACAGCCTCCTTTTTTATGACAAAATCACATTTGTCTGTTCATATTTACTGCATTAGATTTTTTTAATCTTTCTCAACTTGCCCACATACTTGGCCTCCTCCAGCTCCTCCGTGCGCTGAATAGCGTCTGTCTCGTATTTAGTTCTCCATTGGGCCACTTCACTGTTGGCTTTCGACAGGGCACGCTGCAGCTCACCCTTGGCTTCCTGTTCCTCCTCATATTGTTCCCGGAGCAAGTCACAGTCATGGCGAGCAGACTGCAAGGCGTGGGCCAAGGCGTTCTTGGCCTGGGGGAAAAATAGTAGTGGGATAAGGAATATTACATCCTGGAGAATCTCTTTGAATGAATGAATTTAACACTTCAAATGCAAACACTGGAAAGGTCGAGATACTTGCAGTGAAGGCTGGAGGACAAAATCTGTTAATCATATTCATAGAAACATGGAATCATTTAGGTTGGAAAAGACATCTAAGGTCATCCACTGCAGCCTTTAACCTAGCACTGCTGAGTCCACCATGAAACCATGTCACTAAGCTACCCATCTACACGCTTTTTGAAAGCCTCCAGGAATGGTGACTCAACTGCTTCCCTGGGCAGTCTTCTCCAATGCCTCACAAACATTTCAGTGAAGAAATTTCTCCTAATATCCAACTTAAACCTCCCCTGACACAACTTGAGGTCATTTCCTCTTGTCTTACCACTTGGTGCTTGGGAGAAGAGTCCCACCCCCACCTTGCTATAGCCTCCTTAGGCTCCTATAGTAGTGCAATCAGGTCTCCCCTGAGCGTCCTTTACTCCAGGCTAAACAACCCCAGTTCCTGCAGCTGCTCCTCATAAAATTTGTTTTCTTGATCCTTCACCAGCTTTGCTGCCCTTCTTTGCATGTGCTCTGGCACCTTAGTGTCCTTCTTATAGTGAGGGGCCCAAAACTGAAGATGGTATTCAAGGTGTGGCCTCATCAAAGCCAAGTTCAGAGGGTTAATCACTTCCCTAGTCCTGCTGGCCACATTATTTCTGATACAAGCCAAGATGCACTTGGCCTTCTTGGCCACCTGAGCATACTGCTGGCTCATATTCAGCTGGCTATCAACCAATACTACCAGGTCCCTTTCCTCCAGGCATCTTTCCAGCCACTCTTCCCTCAGCCTATATTGTCACACAGGGTTGTTGTGCCCGAAGTGCAGGTTCAGTAGGGCCCTGTCCCTAGTTGGCTTGCTCACCAGATGTGTCACGAATTTATCTTCTACACACTCTAGAAACCTCCGAATCTGTTTCCTTCCTTCTGTGTTGTATTTCCAGCAGATATCTGGTAAATTAAAGTCTCTCATGAGAACAAGAGCTAGCAATTGTAATACTTCTCCCAGCTGCTTGTAGACTACTCCCTTTTCCCATTATAGCCCCTTTCCCCATAACTTCAATGTGTGAAGTTTAGTATGTTTTCATTGGCCAACTTAAAAAAAGACATCACCTTTATCTCTTCCTCTAAGTGCCTCTTGAGTTCCTCAATCTGCTGAGTGAATGCCTGCTTGCTTCGAGACAGCTGAGAAATCTGAGAATCTTTCTCCTCCACCTGGCGTGAATATTCACCTAGGGAAGCATACAGAAATGAAAAGTTTAATTGTCACTTGTGACCAAAACCAAACCTTTATAGTATGCTCTCCCATTCCACAATAGATGAAGCTTTCTCACCTGATTCTGTCTGCAGACGAGCTCTTTGAGCAGTGAGGTCATTGATCATGCGCTGATGCTCCTCCTCCTTTGTCTTTATCTCACTCAGCTGGTCTTCTAGAGTACGACACATTTTCTCCAGGTTTGCCTGTGCAGATGATGAGGTATGAAAGACGATAAGTATGTAGACTCCTCCTCATTCGGAACAACAGGATTCTCAAAAGAAAATTGCAGCCAAAAGTAAAAGCTATATCATGCTCATTGTTGCCCTCAGATTAGAAATACAGTCCTATACACAGACTTATATGCAACCTGGCCATATTTTGAAAAAGATATAATTCCACAATATTTATTTTCCAGTAGTCTACAATATGTTCTGTACCTTGGCTTTGGAGACAGACTCCATGTTACTGGCCAAGTCATCTATCTCCATCTTCAGCTCACTCTTCTCCTTCTCCAGCTTCTGCTTGACTCGTTGCAGGTTGTCGATCTGCTCCCCAAGCTCAGCTGTGCTGTCTGCGTGCTTCTTCCGCAGGGCGGCAGCTGTGGCTTCGTGCTGCAGCGTGGCCTCTTCGAGGTCGCGGCGCATCTTCTGAAATTCTGCCTCACGCTTCTTGTTCATCTCAATCTGAGCTGCTGTAGCCCCTCCGGCTTCTTCCAGGCGCTCGCTGATCTCCTCCAGCTCTCTGGAGAGGTCAGCACGGTGCTTCTCTGCTTTTGCCCGAGAGGTTCGCTCTGCCTCAATTTCCTCCTCCAGTTCCTCGATACGGGCCTGGGGAAAATGCAAGACCCTTCACACCCATGCCCTGCTTGTATTGATGTCCTTCTGAAGGGCTGAAGGGAAGGAACAGAGGCTTGCCTGCAGCTCCTTGATCTTCTTCTGTAATTGCATGCCCAGGGCTTGCTCATCTTCAATTTTGCTCTGGATCTGGCTGATTTCAAAGTCTTTCCTTTGCACAAAGCATACAGAAACACAGTGTTAACATCCAAATAACACTACCTAATGAATGCACCTGACCCACATTCAGGTGTCCCACAACCACACTTACTTCTTCAGTTTCTCATCCAGCTGTTGCTTATCATTTTCCAAATCCATTATGCTATCTTGGGACAGCTTCAGATCTCCCTCAAGTTTCCTCTTAGCCCTTTCAAGGTCCATGCGCAGTTTCTTCTCTTGCTCCAGGGACCCTTCCAGCTAAACACAATTCCATTAATGCCAGGCAGGTTGAACTCCATACCTGTCCTGTCTTGCTGGAGGCACATGTGCTTACATCATCCACTTGCTGCTCCAGCTTGGTTTTTGCTTTGGTCAATGTATTGACTTTGTCCTCTTCGGCCTGCAGGTCGTCCAGTGTCTGCTGGTGGGCCTCTTGGAGGGCTTTCTTCTCTTTTGTCAGCTTGGCAATGGTCTCATCCAGGGCTGCCATCTCCTCTGTGAGATTTTTCACCTTTGATGAGAAGGAGCAAGTGTAATTAAAGCAAGTAGGTACAAGACTCCCATAATAGCACAGTATGACTGACGTCTTCTGCCTCATACCTTGTTTTCGGTGGCATGTTTTTCTTTTTCAACCTTGGCCAAGGTTAGCTCCAGGTCATCAATGTCTTTCTTCAGCTCTGAACATTCATCCTCCAGTTTCCTCTTCTTGGCAGTCAGCTCAGCATTAATTTCTTCCTCATCCTCGGCCCGTTCTGTCACCTCCTTAATTTTGGCTTCCAGCTGGATTTTAGTTTTGATGAGCTGATCACATCTTTCCTCAGCATCAGCTAAAGCATCAGCTTCCTGGTGGGATAATACAGTTTTGTTTGAACATTTATTCTTTTAATGCAGAAGAAAGGTTATTTAATATTCTAGGAATAGATCAGCAAGACTCTTAGGATTACTTTTTGGGAAATGGATATTGTGCATTTACAATATAAATCAGAAATTTTCAATAAGTTTATTTTTTCAGACCTTTCGCAAAACCAGATATGTTGTTTTATTTTCTGTATTTCATGTATGTCAGTAGGTTATCAGGTTTAATTTACATTTTCCATTTGAAAGTGATTGTAATATATCTGTCACCCTAAGTTTCCAATTATTATGACTGTCAATTTCAAATTTCTGTGGATGTACTGAGAAATGTAAATACTTCCACTTTGTTCTGAGAAAATATTTGCAATTTTCTGGTAAATTTTCTAATGTGCACTAAGCTGCCTTCTTTGTAAACACTGAGAATGTGATTGAGATTAACATCACTAAATGACTGATTGCATGAGAGCTGGTTATCTGAACTCCAAAATGTTGATGCACAGCTGTTACAGTCAGTGGACACTAAACAACATTCATCTTTCCCTGAACAGACTCTCAACTCGAGGATGTTGTCTAGATGATGCCTAAGATTTTGAGACCAGAAGGCATTGGAGACAAATACATAATGTTTTCAGTTGTGTCATGGGATGTATTGGTCATCTATGTCCTCTGGGATCAGTAGCTACAGGAACTCAGGAGATATGCCTAATAAATGGCAGTAAGCTCTTCATATGGATAACTGAAGTAAGACATAATAGTTGATCAATAGAATGATTGCCCCTACTCTACTAGGTACATAGCAAAGGTGATAATGATGCCTTATGCCATGACCTTACATGGAGATGTGTAATTATAGGCATAAAGAATAAGATTTGAAATTAATTGTGAAGCTAGACCTTGACTTTTTAACAGTAACTCTGAATGTAGAAATAATGTGGCCTGAATTTTACATTCAGTTATATGCTATTCAGCTTGCAATATTTCCTAAGATAGTTTAGAGTGCAGTGTGTGTATTATGTACTCTGAAGGAAGGGTTAGGTCAAATTTAATAATTTCTCTGTATAAATAAACTAATTAATGTTGCTCACAGCCTGCACTTGGAGCTGCAGATCATTTTTCTCCTGCACCAGCTTCACCATTTTCTCCTCCAGCTCCTTCTTCTTTGCCTCAGATTTTGCAAGCTCTTCCTTGGTTTTCTCAAATTCTTCCTTCATGTTGGCCATCTCCTTCTCAGATTCTGCACTCTTCAGCAAGGGCTTGATCTTAAAGAACAGCTTCATCCAGGGCCAGTGCTTGACATTCATGAATGCACGAACGTTGTACTGGATGCAGAAGATGGACTCCCTGAAGCATAATGAAATTATACATTGATTATTTTCAGTGTGATGAATGGTGACGCTTTCCTCCAGAGGAAAATGACTCTAACTGAAGATGAGCAATGTCTACCTCCTCTCCACCATTCTCTGGTACTCCACTCTCATCAGGAAGCCCCTGCACCTGGCCTGTGTGCGAGTGATGAGCTGTGCCAGCTTCTCATCCCTCATCTCCTCCAGGAGCCCTAGCAGCCCAGCTTTGAAGAACACCTTGAGAAAGGGAATGTTGCAACACATCACTGCCAGGTAGAACTAGGCACAGGCACATAGTAATTGAGTCAGGAAGAGTTTGTACCTTGGTGTGACCAAATTTGTATTGGGTGTGATCCACATCAATTGACCCCAGAAGTTTCTCAGAAGCCTTTTTGCTATCAATGAACTGTCCCTCTGGAATAGCGCTGGCATTAAGCACCTTGTACCTGTGAAAAGCAAAAAAGCAAGATAAAGCTGAGCTTTCTGAATTTTGACTTTACTTGAAATCATGCTAAAAGGATCCTTACCTCTGTTTAAAGTCTGCATAGAGGACTCTGCTGGGGAATCCCTTCCTGCAAATTCGTATCCCTTCCAGCACACCATTACAGCGTAGCTGATGTAATACCAGTTCATGTTCCATAGCACCTAAGCATTTATTGCACAAATCAGTTTTCAATACAGAATGGATGTGTCAGAGGAAAATCTCTTTCTGCTGGACTATCTTACCAGGTGTTTTAGTTTCATTTGGGATGATGCAACGAACAAAATGGGGGTGAGTACTCCGTAGGTTGGTCATCAGTTTGTTTAGGTTCTCCTGTGGGATAATGTGCAGAAGTTTAGATTAAATTTTTTTACTTTTGCGCATTCTGTATTTAGCCATCATGAATCTAATATAATGAATCTTAGGAGTAGGGAAGTAATCAAGTTTCAAATCCAGAATTTATATTTAATCAATCCTTCTGCATACATAGTTACTCTTATTAAAAGAAAGTTTAAAATTCTGCACCTTAATCTGAAAAAAAAATGAAAAGCTACTATATCGAAATTTTAACACAAGCCTCAATTATTATTCTTATTACATCACAATTTATGTTAAAAAAGTTCTTCACCAAGACCTTAAGTGGTATTTTGAAAGAAATTCAGGGGGCAAACTGAAAATTGCTTGAAATATACCCTAAGTGTGAACAGAAAAACAAGAGGAAAAGGTAGTGGGTAATTTCTACCCATTTTATAGATATTGTTCTTTCATCATAAAACTCAAGTGGTGATAAGAATGGAAGTTCAGGTAGTTCAGAGATGAAACTATGTTCATGTCACTATAGTGATAATGAAATTCATACTTTACCCGGAAAAGAGCTGAGACAGTCTGGAAAGATGACCCTTTCTTCTTGCCACCTTTCTTGCCACCACTAGCACCACCACCACTAGCCTCTTCAAAAACAAATGTATCTTTTATTATTATCTTTTGGGGGTTAATCTTCACATATTATGAATGTGGAAAAATCATAATTTTAAAAAACTGACCTGCTTCTGCTCCACCATAGTTGGCAAACAGTAAGGCCAGTGTCTTCACTGATGATTTCTGGTACAATCCAATGACAGTTTCATTCAGGGGGTCCTTGTTCTTCTCAAGCCAGCCAGTGATGTTGTAGTCCACTGTGCCAGCATAGTGCACCAGGGAGAAGTGGGCCTCAACTTTGCCTTTGGCAGGCTTGGGCTTCTGGAAATTGCTGGATTTGCCCAGATGTTGATCATAGAGCTTGTTCTTGAACGAGGTGTCAGTTGCCTTGGGGAACATGCACTCCTCTTCCAGGATGGAGAAGATGCCCATGGGCTGGAAGATATTACAATACAGAAATAAGAATGCCTATATGATCAATGCTTGGTCTTAAAGACACTATAGTAAAAGACAGGAAGCTGAGGAACAAGCAAAACACCTTGATCTGAACAGAATTTGCTTCTGAAAAGTGAACTTAAATAAACAGTGGTTCACCTGCTTGACTCTTTGACACAGTGATTCAGGATTTTTATTTTTTATTTTTATATTAGTTAATTAAAGTTAAATTAATAAATCAGGGAGACAAACAATGATTATGTTTAAAAATGTCTTTCACAAGTATGTCTATTTTATATTTACTTCACTTTTATACTTTTAACCGGCTCCCTAAATTACACAGAACTGCAAGAAATGCCTTTCTTTTTCTTGTACTACAAGAACAGACAGAATTTATTGTCCTTTATTTACTTTAATATGAACCACAAAGAAAAAAAAAAAGGTATTGTCCAGATAAAATCATTCCAGAACCTTAAGAATATATAATTATTTTACATTAGGATCTTCTCTATATTTTTGAAATAATGTCTTTCAATAGAGACATCTTTCGTACAGAGATGTGTGGGGGATGACTTCCATAGTTATTTATAGACTTTGTAATATCTCTAAGGTAAAATAAGCAATTGTAGAGGTCAAGAGATATTTCAGTGACTAAAACAGAATGTATGAAATTAAACATGGAAGAGAGTTTTTTTGTTTGTTTGTTTAAGAAACAGTTAATCTCTAAAAATGAGCTTTTGAAAATGCAAGACAGTTTGAATTGGAAATGTACCTTTTCAATGAGTTCAATGCAGGCAGCCAGGTCCATCCCAAAATCAATGAATTCCCATTCAATTCCTTCCTTCTTGTACTCCTCTTGCTCCAGCACGAACATGTGGTGGTTGAAGAACTGTTGCAGTTTCTCATTGGTGAAGTTGATGCACAGCTGCTCCAGGCTGTTGAACTTCCCAGGGTAAAAAGAAAAAATGCCAATTGTCAAGATACAAATTTTTTTTGTCATTCTTAATCCTTTATACATCTCTCCTGTTAAAACAGAACTATTATTAGGGCTGTGTCATAGCAGGACCTATATGAAGCTCTCCAAATAAATACCTATGTAATGAGAATGGAAAACTTTCCAGAGCAAATATTCCTATTGAATCTCCTAAAATTCATGAATTGCTTCATTATTTCTTTGTTCAGCCTAAAGTATGACTGTATGACTGTATGCCCTGGGCTTCAGTTTTAATTACTCAGTCTCTCTGATCAAACATTTATCTAGTCATTTGTTGGTCTTTTGAAATATTTACACATCTTTAACCTACTATATATTTGTCACTAGACTTTCAAATCCTAAGAGATCCTAGTTCTAAGGAGATACAGTAGCTCCCTATGTATACTTACATATACATATATGTATGCAGAATTTTTAAAAAATCTTTAACATGACTCTAACATAAATCTTAAAATGTTAGTGGAAATAGAATTGTGATTGCTACTTCTATACAAACAACATAATTCTGTTCTTATACTAATGAGGCTTCTGAGGATTTTGCTCTGTTCTACAAAATAAATAAATAAATAAATAAATAAAGGATCCTCCCTCCCCCTCCCCCCCCAAGAAAATTACAAAACAATTAGCATGCTAACTCTTCCAAATAATAGTGCTTGGTAATCTCACTCTCCAAAAGCAGGCCTCAGACATGTGCTCCTTACATCAAAGATCTCGAAGCCAGCAATGTCCAGGACACCAATGAAGTACTGTCTGGGTTGCTTTGTATCTAGTTGTTGATTGATGCGAACAACCATCCATAAGAACATCTTCTCATAGACAGCCTTTGCCAGAGCACCCACTGAATTGTTCACCTGAAACAAAGAATAATGCAGCAGGAAAAAAAAAAAAAAAAAAAAGATATTTAATGACACAAGAGCAAGATAGTAAATGACACTAGCCAGAAGTTCCCAGTTACCAACTGTTTGCTACCTGCTGCACAGTTTGACCCTTGGTCACATATTCATTCCCAACCTTGACTCGGGGGTAACACAGAGCTTTGAGCAGGTCAGCCGAGTTCAAACCCATCAGGTAGGCAGCCTTGTCAGCAACTAAGTAGCAGGAGAAGGAGACGAAAAAAATCAAGTTGAAGAAGACATGCAGCATTTTGCGTGATAAAATACTTCCAGAGCAACTGCCATATCAGATTCTGCTTACTGTATCTCAGGTAAAGTATGGCAGTCATTAAAAAAAAACATCCTTGTTTCAAACGCCATTCAGAGCAGAACACCTAAATGGTATTTATGTTTTTTGAAAATCTTCCCTAAAGTATTAAGAAACAAAGTTTTTACTAAAAATTCACCCTGAAAGCTGTTTATCAGTTCAATCCAGAGCTAACTGATATCTACACCAAAAAAAATAAACAAAAACAAAACAAAACAAAACAAAACAAAACAAAAAAAAAAAAACAAGGAAAAAAAAAAATACACCTAAGCGTTATCAAGATGACTGCCTGAGTGTAAACCAAAATATGCATTTAAGGTCCCTGCAGATTTCTTTGACAGCAGATGTAAGCTTGAAGGGGAATACATTCTGAAATTACAGGCAAGAATTAGAGTTGCCACTTTCTGGAAACTGCTAGTTATAGTCATCACAAAAAGACAGACATACTCATTCATTCAGGACCAAAACCTCAAAATGTAGTCCTGAAGCTGGCCATCTATGAACATTCTGTGGAAGAAGGCTGGGATCAGTCTTTTTAAACATACTTACATTATATGACATACAAGTGATTATGTAATCAGCAGAGAAACAGAAAGTCAGTTCTTCCCCAGCCTAGTGTACCTATGTTTCACTTAGACTGATGCTCAAATAATTCTACTACACAGTGATAACTTATGGGTTTGAATGTACAAAAGAGAAGAAAGAAATTAAAGGATAGTTAAATTTTTCTTGTGAAAAAAATCTAATACCTGGTTTATACACAGTGAAATTAATGCCTTGGTTTTCTTTAAAATAGAAACTGTAAATATATTTTATGAAAAATCTTCTTGCCAGTGGGTCTCTAATACGAGCACACCAAGTGGGTTGTGCTATTGTAAACTTTGATAGTCCAGGAGAGAATTAATAGTAATAATTTAATATTTTATGTTTTTACATTTTTAATATTTAATATTTTATACTTCAAACAAAGATCAGGTAGCCATTGAAAAAAAGAATATGCTTTGGATGGCAGTTTCATACTAGCTCCACTTGGTAGTAGCTCCACCTAAAGACTTGGGTTTTTTTACACATTTCAACTGCTCTTCTACTATCTTTTAAAGAGAGAGTTATTGTATTGCTTCTAGGTCAACAACAGACTTTGCTAGTACCTTCTGTGCCATCTGGCTCTGCCTGCTCTTCTCTTTGTTTCTGCTTAAACTTCAGGTTGCCGTAGTGCATGACAGCTCCTGTCAGCTTGTAAATGGCCACCTTTTCATCAGCAGTAAAGCCCAGGATATCAATGGCACTCTACAATCGAAACAATGAAATAAAGCTTTGTCTGGGAGACATTACAACATTTTACTTATGTAAGTAATTTTACATGTTACTTATTTTACATTTACTCATTTTACATATTACTTACATCTGTAGCCATCAACTCCTCCTGGTCATTGATACTGGCAACAGTGATCTCACCTTGACTCACAAAGTGATAGTCATATGGATTAGTGGTAATTAGCAGCATGTCTGAAAGTAAGAAAAGGTGATGCACAGGCTTAGTTTAGTCATCAAGTATGTAATAGTGTGAGCAAACTTTCTCCAAGTCTGGTCATTCTTCCTACCAATCAGCTCTGGCTTCTTGTTGGACATGATCTGATAAAATATGTGGTAGCTTCTTTCTGCCTTGAGCTGGAAGGTGACTCTGGATTTCTCCAGCAGATCTGGAAGGAAAATATAATTAGAAACAAGAGGAAACAAAATAAAAAAGGAAAAAATGAAGTAGGGAGAAGGCATGAAGAAAAAAAAGCAAATGGCAGATAAACAATGGGATGAAATGAATGGATGGATATAGATAGATGAGTGGGGTGGATGGATTGCGAACAGCTCAGGAAGGTGTCTTACATGTTTCAATATCAGCAGAAGCTAGTTTTCCTGTGGCACCAAAGTGAATTCTGATGAATTTACCCTTTAAATGAATAAAAAAAAATCTTAAAATTTGTGACATAAAAATATATCTGAAACAGTGAGTTTTTTGCCATTTATTCTACTGAGTACAGATTTTCTTAAGAGACTTTTTCTTAAGAATTAGGTATATTTCCACCATTAAGACAAGGTCTTCTTTTAAATTTTTGCCCATGAAAATAACCAATAGCATCACATATGTATATTTAAAGTATGCTGAACATAGAAAAGAATGAGTGGATTTCATTAGGCCATTTATATCTTATTCCAAAGTTTTCTAATTATATCCTGTCTAGAGATAAAAGCCATCTGAAAGACACTGGAAATATCCATTTAACTTGTTCAGCTGCTTAAATCTGTCTTGGTTTCAAACACGTGGTTTACACTGGGATTAGTTCAATTTCATATGAAGCAAAAATATTATTCAGGTAGAAACTTCTTTCTTTCCTCCTTCCCTTCCTCCCTCTCTCCCTCCCTTCCTTCTTTTTTTCCTTCCTTTTGCCTGTTTGTCTGTCTTGTAGAAAATGAACACAAATTGAGTAAAGGTAAAAAAATATTGTTTAAAATTACTGCACAGTACAGGAGAAAGAGCCCATGATCTGTTATTTTAATATGTACACCAATACAAAGCACTATATATATATATATATATATATATATATATATTTCATAGAATCACTTTTTTTCAAACTCTGTATAATTAACTTCAGGGTAAGTGCTAAAGGTGTGATAGGGAAATTCCATCTCACCCTTGTAAACTCCATGGCTGAACAACAAGAAAGGACAATTGCCATAAACTCTTATTTATTATTTTTCAGAAAATATTTGGTTAAGCAAAACTTACAAAGCGCGAGGAGTTGTCATTCCTCACAGTCTTCGCATTTCCAAATGCCTCCAGCAGTGGGTTGGCACTGATGATTTGATCCTCAAGTGTTCCCTACGGGACAATAATTCCTAGTCATACTTTTCAAATATGAGGAGCAGAGAAAAGCATTTATTCAAGTGATTTTAATTCAATTTTTAGTTCAATTTACCACTTTAATTCAATTTACCTGCATTTTGCCAGACTGCTCCTCCTTCTTCTTCTCCCCACTAGCTGCAATTGTTGCAAAGTACTGGATGACACGCTTTGTGTTCACAGTCTTCCCTGCACCGGATTCTCCGCTGTCAAAATAAACAGAGAACCAGAGAGCATGAAGTCAGGCAGCATGTTCCTGGGCACATGGTACTCCACAGGGACCCAAGCAGAGGGCATACGTACGTGATCAGGATTGACTGATTCTCACGGTCTGTGAAAGAGATGGAGATACAGGACATAAAGAACAAAGTAAAGAATGGAATGTAGTCAGGTAAGTTTAAGTGAATTAAAATTTAACATCACTTATGTCAAGTACAAAGATTAACTGACAGGAAATTCAGATCTGATCGGGATTATTTTTAAGCCATGTAAATAATAACAGAAAAGTGGGATAGGATAGGAGAATGTTTTCCTCTGATTCAGGTTTCCTTTCAATACTTCCTTTGCTATTTTCAACTACGTGCTGGAAGCTTGACTTAAAAACAAACAAACGAAAAGGCAAAAAAAGCACCACACACTGAGTGCAGGGGTGCCTTTCATTTCAAGTAGGAGAAACAATGTTGTGAAGATAGTAGAACTCTCAATAGTGTGGTTCAGAACCATGAAAGCTTTGAAAAAAATCATATTTCTGAGATGGAATATCACACAACCACAGAATGCTTGAGGTTAGAAGGTTCATTACCAACCAGCCTGTTCAAACATGGCCACCTAGAGCAGGTTGCCCATGATCATGTCCAGAGACCTCCAAGGAGGAAGACTCCACATCTCCATGAAACTGTTTCCAGTGTACAGTTACATGAAGCAGAGAAGTGTTTCTTAACATTCAGAGATAACCTAATTTGTTTCAGTTTGTACCATTACCTCTTGTCTGTACTATTGCCTCCTGTCCTGTCAGTAGTGAATACTGAAAAAAAGGCTGACTGTCTATTTTGCACCCTCTCTTCAGGTATTTATAGACATTTGTTAGATTCTCCCCTTGAGCTTTCTCTTCTTCAGGCTGAAGAGTCCCAGCTCTCTCAGCCTTTTCATATATGAGAGGTGCTCCAGTCCCTTCATCACATTCATGGCCCTTCAAGGACTCGCTCCAGTATGTTTGTGTCTTTCTTGTAGTGGGGAGCCCAGAACTGCCCACAGTACTTCGGGTGTGGCCTCACCAATGCTGAGTAGAGGGGAAAGATCACCACCCACAACCTGCTAGTAATGCTTTGCCCAGGATACCTCTAGCCTTCTTTGTGGAAAGAGAACACAGCTGGCACATGTTGAAGAGAACTTCATGGAACAGTCACTCTAAGATAGCTGAAGTCACTCACCAGTCAGCATGAACTGATAGGCATTGTCAGAGATGGAGAAGATGTGTGGAGGGGCCTCCTGGCGCTTTTTGCCTCGGTAGGCCAACACCACCTCCGGGTTGTACACCGGCAGCCACTTGTAGGGGTTGACAGTGACACAGAAGAGACCCGAGTAGGTCTGAGAGGAAGGGAGACAGCATGTTGGTTTCTGCTCAGCCTGGCACAGCAGGCCTTCCAGCTACCCAAAGGAAGAGAGCTGCTGGTACTTACATAGATCATCCAGGCTGCATAACGCTCTTTGAGGTTGTACAGCACAGCGGGTTCATGGAGGTGGGTCATCATGGCCATGTCCTCAATTTTGTCATACTTGGGAGGGTTCATGGAGAAGATTTGATCTTCCTTCACGGTCAGAGTCTGCCAAGGAAATGAAAGATCAGTGTATGTCAGCTTACAGCCCAGAGTGGGAATCAAATGGTGTCTTTCAGCCTTGTTTTTCACTCACCTCTCCACCTTCAGTCTTGACAGTGATCTTCCCTGATTCCCTGCTCTGGATTGTCCCTTTCACAAAAGATTCCTTGGGATGGGCTACAAAGACTGATGATTTGGCATCAAAAGGCTTGTTCTGAGCTTCAATTCTTTCCTTCTCTGACTTTCGGAGGTAGGGAGCTGCCTCCCCAAAGGCAGCCATCTCAGCATCTGGAGAAGTCATATCTGCACTTCACTGAAGGCACGTCAGCAGAAGGTTCTAATGGGGAGAAGTAATATGGCAGTGATTATTTAAGTTGAGTCTGTGAGACTGGGAAAGATTTTATATCCTGTACCTTGGTTTCTCTTTAAGGGTAGGTCTTGTGACACTTTAATACTCCGGTATAATTTGATTTATTTATACATTTGTCATTCTTAAGTGCAATATCTAAATAATCTCATCCCCAAATCTTGACATGATGATACAAAATTCAAACACTGAAATTGGAATTGCCATGACTTTATTAAACTCCCCCCAAAAGAAAAAAAAATCCTAAAAAAAAATAAAAATATCCAGGAACAGGTGAATTCTCAAAACTTTAACAAAATAAGAGTACTTTATTAGATGCTTTGTTAAACACGTGGATAGCTAAGCTAGCCAACTGCACTTGAAAATTCTCTAGCTACATTAGTACATTAGTGAAATTTATTCCCTTTGTTCAATGGTTTAAAAATATATTTTCTTTTGGGTCTGCATTAAGAATATGGGTACTTAAGAAAGCTTTGACATTTTACAAAGATGGTTAGAATATCTATATGCTCAGATAGCTTACTAATTCATACATTCTGAGGTAGGATGTACAATTTTGCACTTTTTCCACTTTTGTTCATCTTGGTCCTGTTCTGTTGCTGCCACAATGATGTGAAGCCAGCACGCCTCACTCCCTGTTTGGTCAGTTAAGTAAGGTGAAGAATATCCCCATGGGAATTTTCTGGTCTTACATCAGTTGTCAGAGGATTCAAACACGGCCACTTGAAAACTTTACCAGCTGTGAGTACCCCACTACCTGCCTACTGTAATCATCCTGGTTTTGAATATAGGGTGAAATTGTGACCATTCATGCAGCTGTACAGAAATACCACCCAAAAACATCTTTCTTTGCCCTCTAAGAATTAATAAATCAAATTCTTACCTCTCGTGACACCAGGTGCGTGTCTTGCACCCTGGCAGCCGGTCAGTACTGCAAAACACAAATGGCAATTCCCTACTTGCTGCTGCACAGAATTCCAGAATGAAAATGTGCAGGTATCTTGAAAGCAGATTTAAAACTTGAGCTGAAAAATTGAGTCCGTTCCTGGAAACAAGCACTAGAGTCACAAGTTACATGTTGTGGCATGTAAAGCTCTTCCTGCAAGCCTGCAGACCCCATACACTTACCTTGAAGCTTTCTGTGGAGACAGAGCAGACTTGCTGCAGGGACATTTTATATGATCTCATCTGCAGATGCTACAGATGCCTACTCTTTCTTCGGTCAAAACATTTTTGGCAAACCTTCTTTGGCAAAGCATTGTCTGGCAAACTGAACTAAGGGCATAATTGTCATTTGACATGACTAGATATAATTAGAATATTTTGATGTCTTACTGACTATATGAATACATCTCCTATAAATAATTTGACAAGGGTGTTAAGGAGGGAATCTGGACTAGTCAAAGCACTTAGAGAACTTGGATGCAGGACTTATGGATTCTATTGCTGACTTTCCCACCGACTCAGTGTATGACCCAGAGAGGATTGCTTGGTATGTGTGTACTGCAGATATCCCAGCTGTACAATGGGGATGACACCATTTATCTTCCCTATTTGATTCTGTGAAGTTTGTAAGAAATGCCTAAGATAAATACATTAAACAAAACATTGAAAGGGAAATAAGTATTACTAAATACATTTGGTAGTAATGTTGGTGAAAACCTGAATGTAGGCAAGTAATCTGCATCCTTCAAGGTGATAGTACTGACAGCCACAGACATGGTGAGATGATCTCCTGAAACAAAGATTTGGTCACAGTAATAGGACGTTGGGGCCTAGCTGAACTACTGTGTTGGAGTCTCAGGGAGATATATGAAGTCACCTCTGACATAGGAGGAACAGCATACACACATTCATGCACACGTGTCTATCTGTGCACTTCAAATTGCAAGAAAATTGGGAGATTCTTCAAGAAATGTTGTTACAAATCTGTGCATGAATTCCTTCTCTTCCTCCCCCCCAGGGTCTTAGGAATGAGAAATCTTAAGCTTAATGTTTTTATCTATGAAATACTGTCGCGCTAAGGGGCCTAGCTGACTAACTGTTATGGGTCTGGTCGGATTCAGGGTACTGAACTATCACGGTGACGGATTTACCAATAACATAGCACATCCTTGATCTAGTCTCATTCAATGAGAACTGTCACAGCTAGGAACAATGCAGTGAAGGGCAGTTTATTAACAGCAACAGGGACACAGGTTCTTTGGATTGCCAGCGATAAATTCACTGTCCACAAATGCAAGTGAGCACACATGAAATACACAGGTACTCATCCTGGCTATTTACACATTAAAAGGCACAAAGACTCTAGAGATTTCTAAGTTTCCATGGAGACACCTGATACAACCAAGTGTTCAAATCTTACACCACGACATCCCAATGCAGGGAAGAAGAGAGGGTCAGCCAGTTGACAGATCCTGGAAGTGAGAAAGATATCCTTTGTGATGGTAGCTTCCCTAACATCCCCTTCCTCTTATGCCAATTTACATTATCTGCCAATCTATTCTCTTTAGTGAATGGTGATAGGACCCACAGGAATGGTGTCAAGCTGTGGCAGGAGGTGTTCAGACTAGACATCAGGAAGAGGTTTTTCACTGAGAGGGTTGTCATGCACTGAAACAGTCTCCCCAGGGAAGTAGTCACTGTACCAAACCTGTCAGAGTTTAAGAAGCATTTGGACTGTGTGCTTAGTCACATGGTCTGAATTTTTGGGTTGATCTGTGTGGTGCCAGGAATTGGACTCAGTGACTTGTGGGTCCCTTCCAACTTGGGATATTCTGTTTCTATGATTTTCTATGCTAGGACAGAGTATACTGTGACTTCTGATATGGAGATGAATGAAGCTGAGAAAGGGTTGCTCCTTTCTTTGCTTGATGATATTTTAGTTCATCAAGGTGTACCCATGCTGGCAATTCAGGGAAGGACCTCAGTTCTTTCATGTCTTTTTTTCCAAGTCTGTCCTGTCAATCTGTAACTTAAAATAGAGCAAATAGATGAAGTAAAGATATGGGCCTGTAGAAGTAGACACCATTTGAATGGTCATAAGCCTTTTCAACAGGGAATGGTTACAGATTCAATGTGCCAATGATAGTTTTTTCCATTCTTGAAGAAATTTCTTCTGCCGAATTCAAGAGCCATTCTACTGTCCCATGGATCAGCCAACACATCCAGAAAATAACTTACTTAAAGAGGCTTGCGGTCCTCGGTTTCTCCATCAATACAGAGCATTTCTTTCCATTTCTCCTCAAATAAAAATAAATAAATAATAATAAAAAAAAAACACCACAGCCTCAGCTAACGCCTGTCTCCCATATTCATGCCCCCTCCATAAACATTCATCAGCCAGCAGAGACCCCTCCAACCCTTCCCTACTCACAGCTCCACCCAGCCACAGCTGTGCACACAATCACATGCAACATAGAGTCCAAGATCCTCTGCATTCCAATATATTCTCAGTTCAGAATGCTCTTTCCATTACAAATACCTTGCACACATTCGCACAGTTCTGGCAAGAAAAACTATCAATACAGCTTTGCCTATATCAGAGCATTAGATGTTTTAGGAAATCCTGGTACTGAAGGCAGGGGGATTTGCTGGAAGTCCTGGAGAGTGACTCATTTCCTAGTTTTAGGAAAAGGGCACTGTCACTTGAGCTGATTTAAATGCTGTCAGATCTAAACACATTCTTCTGGTCATTGGCATTTTGGTTATTGAAAGATGTCAGTGAATAAGACGGGCACAAGGTTAGAAAAATGATACCTGTAATCTCGGTTAACACCTGGCATCATACACTGTTCTGTGCATTCAGAGCTTTTCCAAGGAGGGCTCTGGCACTGGAGCACCCAAATTTTGGTCAGTTGGACCCAAGACTGGAGCCCAAACCCAGTCCAAGCCAGGGTGCTGGGTTTCCTAGTGGTGCCCAACAACACAGTGGTTATAGGTCGTGGCCTAGGAGGGGACAGGAGGGTCTTGGCAGCTGAGAGCACAGTGTTCAGAACACCATGGAGAGGTACTGGTAGCTGCTGTTGCTTTCCTGTGAGGTCTGCTCTCAGCAGTAGGTAGCAAACCTGTTTTATGCAGTGCTGTCATGCTGGGACAAAGTGCCCATCCTCAGGATGTGCCTGTGTCTCCAGGATCTATTTGAGAGCAGCTAGATGCCTGATTTGGGGAATTGAATATCTTGAATTTCCAATTGCCAATGACAAATAATCCAGTCTCCTCAATAGAGCTCTTCTGGGTTTTCACTGTGCAGTTGCCAAGTTATGGAGCCAGCTGCATAATAGGCAGGAGTGAGGCACACAGCCAGGCAGCTCGCTGTATGTGTGAAGTCAGCCAAGGGAAGGCCTGATTTGAAGAGGAAATGGCTAGTGAGCATATATAATTCCAGGTGTTCACAAATAGTGCTTTCAGGATAGTGAGCTCTGATGTAGTATTAGCTCTGTTGAAAAAAAGCAAGCTTAGAAACCTAAAGCCTGTTCTGGAACTGGTCCCAACCCAAGGGCAGCTTCTTGTATGTGAGCCAGGCCATACGAAGGAAGAATTCCTTCCTTGCTCCTCCATGTGCCTAATATCCTCTCAGTAGTCAGATGATCATCCAAGTATTTCAGTCAAAGTTCAGGTGCGTTTGATTACTGTCACCTGAAAGGTAACACTCCACAGCTAGCAGAAAATACCTGTATGCACGTTTGCATACAGGAATTGCATTAACAGTGACATTTAAATGTAAGTGAAAAAATATGCTCAATCCTTAATTTTACCTAATTAAAATTATGCTGTTGTGTACCTTTCTTTTCTGTGTAAGATATTATGAATATCAGGGAAGAGGATTTAGAGAATATTCATAAAAGCTCTGAAAAAATAATGAAAAGATTGTGTTGCTAAGTATTGTGTGCCACAGTCACACAGTCTCGTAAGACCAGAGGACTACCATCCTTTTCTTTCATGTAGTGTTAAATGAGGCAGCAATGAGGAGACTGAAATATCAAAAGGGACTTCATGCCCCTTAAAAGGATTTTGAAGAGATCAGAACTGCAGTTTTCTCCTCTGTCCTTTCAGATGGAGACTGAGATCCAAGAAATAGCAGACAAACAGATCAGGTGAACGATTGGCTGCATGTCTGGTGTCATACTTGGGGTTCTGTGATCTTGGATGCTCCTTCAAGAGAAAGGGCATGATGACACCACATGGGGTGCACCTGACCAGGTGGGACAAGAGTATTCCAGATAGAAAGCTGGCTGGACTTACTACCAGAGGTTTAAACTAGATTCAGAAGGGGAAGGGAATGTACAGGAAACACCAACACTTCAGGAAACATCAGGGAAATACCTATGAATTGTCCCAAAGGAATTAGGAAGGGCTCCTCTAGAAAGGTGATGTAGCTAATAGCCCAATTGAAGTGCCTCTACACCAGTGCATGCAACATGAGAAAGAAGCAGGAGGAGCTGGAAACCATGGTGGATTTGAAAGATGGACTGTTTGGTGGATAAGGAATTGGCTGTCTGGCCACAGCCAGAGAGTTGCAGTCAATGGATCTATGTCCAGGTGGAGGTCGGTGACTAGTGGTTTCCCTTAGGGGTACATCTTAGGACCACTGGTGTTTAATATCTTTACCAATTGCACAGACAAGGATACAGGGCACCCTCCGCATATGCAGGTGACACCAAGTTGAGTGGTGCAATCGATACAACAGAAGGAAGAGATGCCATCCAAAGGGACCTGAACAAGCTTGAGAAGTGGGCCCATATGAAAATAATGACGTTCAGCAAGTTCAAGTGCAAGGTGCTGCACCTAGGTTGAGGCAATCCCAGATGGAATACAAACTTGGAGACTCATTGAGAGCAGCCCTGCAGAGAGAGACTTGGGGCTTCTGATGTATGAAAAGCTTGACACAAGCCAGCAGTGCGTGCTTGCAGACCAGAAGGCTAAATGCATCAACAGAGGAGTGGCCAGCAGGTCAAGGGAGGTGATTGGCCCCCTGTACTCTGCCCCTTGTGAGGCCACACCTGGAATAGTGTATCCAGGTCTAGGGCCTCCAGCACAAGAAAGATGTGGACCAGTTGCAGTGGGCCAAGAGGAGGGCCATGAAGATGATAAGAGGGCTGGAGCAACTCTCCTGTGAAGACGGGCTGCAAGAAGAGAGGGCTCTGGGGAGACCTTGTTGTGGCCTTCAGTGCTTAAAGGGGGCTTATCAAAAAATCATAGAATCATAGAATATCCTGAGTTGGAAGGGACCCTTAAGGATCATCAAGTCCAACTCTTGACACCGCACAGGTCTACCCAAGTTCAGACCATGTGACTAAGTGCACAGTCCAATCTCTTCTTAAATTCAGTCAGGCTCGGTGCAGTGACCACTTCCCTGGGGAGCCTGTTCCAGTGTGCAACCACTCTCTCTGTGAAGAACCCCTTCCTGATGTCCAGGAAGACAAAAAGATGGAGTGCAACTTTTTACATGGGCAAATAGTGATAGGGCAGGGAGATGAATGGTTTAAAAGAGAGGAGATTTAGATTACATATTAGAAAGAAATTCTTCACTCAGAGGGTAGTGAGGCACTGGAGCAGATTGCTCAGAGAAGTTGGGGATGCACCATCCCTGGTAGGGTTCAAGGCCAGGCTGGATGGGGCCCTGAACAACCTGGTTTAGTGTCTGGCATCCCTGCCCATGATAATGGGGGGTGTGGAACTAGTTGATCTTTAAAGTCCTTTCCAACACAAGCCATTCTCTGATTCTATGATTATATGATTCTATGAAGTAACACTGTTGTGCATTGGTGAAAGTTTGTAATGCAGCAGTCTTTACTTCACAAGATCCAAGTTTCAAGCTAATGAAGATGGGCACAGCAGGATATGTTAATAAAACTGGAGGATCCCTTATGTTTCTCCAGTATGTTTATTCTTGGCCTGGATATAGTCCCTCTCAAGAATAGCTAATTTTTGACCACTCAGTTACAGCTGGGACAGTTCTGAGAAGAATGTGGTCTTATATTTGTTCAACTTTGATTGAATTCAAAGACAGAATTCAGTTTAATTATAAATATCTTAGTGACCTTCTAGTGACAACACCTGTACCACAAATAGCCACAGTTCCCACAAATGTGTCATGAAAGGAAAGGAAAGGAAAGGAAAGGAAAGGAAAGGAAAGGAAAAGGAAAGGAAAGGAAAGGAAAGGAAAGGAAAGGAAAGGAAAGGAAAGGAAAGGAAAGGAAAGGAAAGGAAAGGAAAGGAAAGGAAAGGAAAGGAAAGGAAAGGAAAGGAAAGGAAAGGAAAGGAAAGGAAAGGAAAGGAAAGGAAAGGAAAGGAAAGGAAAGGAAAGGAAAAAGGAAAGGAAAGGAAAGGAAAGGAAAGGAAAGGAAGGAAAGGAAAGGAAAGGAAAGGAAAGGAAAGGAAAGGAAAGGAAAGGAAAGGAAAGGAAAGGAAAGGAAAGGAAAGGAAAGGAAAGGAAAGGAAAGGAAAGGAAAGGAAAGGAAAGGAAAGGAAAGGAAAGGAAAGGAAAGGAAAGGAAAGGAAAGGAAAGGAAAGGAAAGGAAAGGAAAGGAAAGGAAAGGAAAGGAAAGGAAAGGAAAGGAAAGAAAGGAAAGGAAAATTGCCCCCCAAAAGAAAGGAAACTGCCCAACCCCTGTAGGGAATGCTGTAAACATGGTCCTGTGATGCATCCATCACTTTGGCAGAAGTCCAAACCTCTATTTCTTCCAAAAGCAGATGATAAATTAGAGACATCTTAGCTAACAGCTTGAGAAGAAAATCGGCCTCCTGTCTTGGACAAAACTTTCAACTATCTTATAAACTCAAGGGCAGACTAAACTCTGTGTCCCCTCTTAAGCTACAAGTATTTTCGTATGGAATTAGATTTAAATACTTGAAAAATTGGTTTCAATACAGGTACCAGAAACAAGTGTAATTAAATAGTTTCAACTAAAAGCTAAATTTGCTGGCCTAAATTCACCCTATTCAACATTGTGTGGTTGACACAGATGACTGTCATCTCAGACAGAATGCTCAGACAGAAGCTCAGCCATCATCAGTTCCTTATAAACTGTAACAGACCAGCAAGACTGAAAACATGTAGGCTTGCAGCACATATATTCATTCACTTTAAGCATACTAAAGGAAAATCTCATTGCTGCGACTATTTTTAAGGTGTCATATCACAGAATCAGAGAATCACAGAATGGACAAGTTTGGATGGGACCTCT
>NC_088996.1:1018420-1067023 GCF_963932015.1 Anas acuta
CATTGTGCAAGATAGCATCCAGGCAGGTTTTGAATATCTCCAGAGGAGACTTCACAGCCTCTCTGCGTAACCTGCTGTACTGCTCTGTCACCCTCCCAATAAAGAAATGTCTCCTCATATCGAGCCCGAACCACCTGTGCTTCAGTTTTTGCCCATTGCCTCTCATCCTGTTACTGGGCACAACTGAAAAGAGGTCAGCTCCATCCTCTCAACTCCTGCCCCTCAGGTATTTATACACATTCATGCAGTCTCCCCTGTCTTCTCTTCTCCAGGCTAAGCAGGCCACAAGGGCACATTGGTCAGCCTGCTGTCCACCAGGACTCTCAGATCCCTCTCTGCAGAGCTGTTACCCAGCAGGTCAGCCCCCAGACTGTACTGGTGCTTGGGGTTGTTCCTCCCTGGGTGCAGAACCCTGCACTTGCCCTTGTTGAACTTCATGAGGTTCCTCTAGGCCCATCTCTCCAGACAGTCCAGATCCCTCTGATCAGTGCACAGCCCTCTGGGGTATCAGCCACTCCTCAGGGCTTTGTGTCATCTGCAGACTTGCTAGGGGTGCACTCTGTTCCATCATCCAGTTTGTTGATGAATAGGTTGAACAGGACTGAGCCCTGGGGGACACTGCTAGCTATAGGTCACATGAACTAGACTCAGCTCTGCTGATCACAGCCCTCTGAGCTCTGCCATCTGCCAATTGCTAATCCACCTCACCATCCACTCATCTAGGCCACACTTCCTGAGTTTGTCTATGAGGATGTTATGGGAGACAGTGTCAAAAACGTTGCTGAAGTCAAGGTAGACCAGATCCACTGCTCTCCCCTCATCTACCCAGGTAGTTGTCTTATCATAGAGTGCTATCAGATTGATTAAGCATGATTTCCCCAGTCCATGCTGACTGCTCCCATTCACCTTATTACCCAGCACCTGCTTGGAGATAGCCTCCAGGATGACCTGTTCCATCACTTTTCCAGGCATTTTTTGTGGATATCAAGTTTGCTTAAATGATCTCTGACCTGATCCTCTTTGACCGAGAGAAAGTACTCCTTTATCCAAATTTACTGATTTGCTAGTTTTCAGATTTACCAAAATTAATTTCAAATGAGCCTTGGCCTTCCTTGTTGCATCCCTGCATACTCTGACACATTTATCCCAAATGGTCTGTCCCTTTTTCCACACGCTGTAAACTGCCTTCTTGTGTTTTAGCTTTGCTAGGAGCTCTGTGCTCATCCACACAGGTCTCCTGATCTCTTTGCTTGCCTTCTTACTCATAGGGATGCAGCGATTTTGAACTTAGAGGAAGTGATGCTTGAATATTGACCAGCTGTCTTGAACCTCCTTCCTGCCCATCCCAATCCCATGGGATTCTTCCAGGTAGATCCCTGATGAGGCCAAAGCTTGCTCTCCTGAGCAAATAACATCCCACCATACTAGAAAATCTTTCACTATAAAAATACATTTTAGTGCCTTAGTTTTTTAGGAGGACCTTCATTAATCAGTACTTGCAAATCTAGTCATCTTGGTCTTCCAGGTCATAGTTGAACACCCCATCCCATGATATCCCACAGTTTATTTCCCATTTTAAAGGAATGCTTTTGCTGATGTTAAATTTGCCGAACTGAAAAAAATCAAAATAAACATGCTAATTGTTTATTTTTTAAATTTGCCATTTGTCTTCTGCCTTTATCTGGAAAAAATGTATTAAGAGAGAAAATTCTTTACCTGATATTCTGGGGAAAATGGATGCCACTTTGCAGGTTCATGTGGTAACATAGCTGAGCACGTATCCCAGAGACACACAGTACTCACCTAAAATATAGACACAGACAGATGAATCCCCTTCGTTATGACTGGCTGGCAGAGGCAGGAGGTGACTAGTGCAGGCACACATACAGCACTCTCCCTTGAGTATTGGCATGGCCCATTTGTCCATCCAGCATCCCTGCCCAGATCCCAGGCCCCCTTAACTGCTTTAGAAGTTTCCTCCTCATCAGCCGATCCCACCTGGTGCTTGCTGCAAACATACAGCTCTCACACACTCATCCCATATGCATCCCACATTTGAAAATCCCGCTGGATGTACCAGCATGGACACTCCACTCTCCTGATATCCTAGACTGTACCTCAGGCCCCACTGAACTCTGAACGTGCTGACTGGTTCACCTTGGAGTTTGCTGGTGAATGCACATGCACAATTCTGTCCTCCCTTCCCTCCCCCCCACAAGGTTTGGGGAAGATAAAGGCACTCAGCCCCCCAGCAGCCAGCACCAGGCACACAGGCTATGCTTCACAGCCCTGTTCCAGCTGCCAGTACAGAACCAGGCACACACCTCACTCGTGCCAGCCCTCCACCTCACCCAGCTGGTTTGGGAACACACAATACTCCTGCCCCAGTGGCTGTGAGCAGAAGACCCTATTCGCTCCAGTAGCTGGCATCGAGTTACTCCATTTACTCACACAGTCAGCACCACAGGCTGGGGTGCCTGCTCACCTGGCCTGACTCCAGGATCTCTCACCAATCTTTACAGACCCACATCCAAGTCTCACCAATAGCTGGCACTTTGTCCTTGCAGCACACATACAAATGGGACAGAGTGTGAATACAGAGAGAAAGCTGAGAAAAGATTTAATAAGAAAATATATAAAAAGATAGGACAGACCATTGTGATCAGGTGCAGGCCTTAGCCAGACAAGTGTAGTATTTGGCCCCATTTTACACTTGACCAGGTCTTTAAAACCTTTTTCTGATTACACCCCCCTCCCCTTTTTTTTGTTCCTCCTGCTCCTCTTCCCCCTGTGAGAAACAAAGTTGTGTTTTTGCAATATAAGGTGCTTCTGTAGTGGAAAATTACACTAACCTTGAATATTCAAAAGTGATTGTGCAGGCAAGACAGTAGAATAGCAGTGGGGAGTATGTTAAGCAGATAAGTGGAAGGTCCCACTTTCCCAAAATATGAGCAGTGCAAAATCGGTAAAAACAAAAATGGGCTCTCTAGTCATTAGAGAAGGAGTTAAAAAAAAAAAAAAAAAAGGAAAAGAATAAATTAATGGTTGGTCAAATAAAATTGTACATATACGGTACAGAAAGGTATCAAGTAACTTGTGAACCTGTAGCACTCAGCCAATGAGGAAACAGGGGAGGCAATAGGTTATGATAGACTTTTACTGTGTGCTCCTGTCTCCACTGCAATCACGAATAAAATAAGTTATCAGAAGACTGTCTGAGAAAATCATTGAAATATTTCTCACACTCCTACACACCCCTCATGGTTTTGCAGAGCTCTACAGTTTCCTGCAGCACTCCCACCCCACCTGTGCACTCCTATCTTATCAGCTGCAAGGTTGCAAAGTTGATCTTGGAAGTGGCTCCTGTAGTCTGACAGTTCAGCAACTAGTTTAACTGTAAAGTTTCTTTCATGACATCATCTCCATTTTTGCTTTGTCTGGTCTGTTTCTCAACATTTTTTCTTATTGCTCTCCTTTCTTTTCTTCTTATCATCCCCATCCAGAAATCTTTGCTCTTACAACTTAGCTCATTTCAACACTTCCACGTTATATCTTTCTTTATCAATTAGTACAACTGAGTGTGTTTGTTTGTCATCGTTGTCTCCTAGCTAATCAGGTATCACAGAACCACAGAATCACAGAATTGAAGGGGTTGGAAGAGACCTCGAAAGATCATTGGATCCAACCCCCTGTTAGCGCAGGTTCCTTAGAGCAGGCTACCCAGGTAGGCGCCCAGACAGGCCTTGAATATCTCCAGAGAAGGAGACTCCACAATCTCCCTGGGCAGCCTGTTCCAGTGCTCCGTCACCCTCACCATGAAGAAGTTCTTTCGCATGTTCGTGTGGAACTTCCTGTGCTCTATCTTGTGGCCATTACCCCTTGTCCTGTCCCCGCAAACCACTGAAAAGAGGTTGGCCAAACCCCTCTGTCTCACACACCGCAGGTATTTATACACATTGATGAGATCCCCTCTCAGTCTTCTTTTCTCCAGGCTGAACGGACCCAGGTCTCTCAGCCTTTCTTCATAGGGAAGATGCCAGGCCCCATATCATATTTGTGGCCCTCTTCTGGACTCTTTCCAGGAGATCCCTGTCTTTTTTGTACCGGGGAGCCCAGAACTGGACACAGTACTCCAGGGGAGGCCTGACCAGGGCAGAGTAGAGGGGGAGGATCACCTCCCTTGATGTGCTGGCCATGCTCCTTTTAATGCACACCAGGATCCCATTGGCCCTCTTGGCCTTGAGGGCACACTGCTGGCTCATGGTCAACCTGTTGTCCACCAGAATCCCCAGGTCTTTCTCCTCAAAGCTTCTCTCCAGCAGGTCATCCCCCAACCTTTACTGACATGTGTGGTTGTTCCTTCCCAGGTGAAGGACTCTACACTTGCTCTTATTAAACCTCATTTGGTTTCCTCCTTCCCATCTCTCCAGCTGGTCCATGTCTTGCTGAATGGCAGCACAGCCTTCCGGCATATCAGCCACTCCTCCCAGCTCTATGTCATCGGTGTACTTGCTGAGGGTGGACACTATTCCCTCATCAAGGTTGTCAATGAAGATGTTGAAGAAGACCGGACCCAGCTCCTACCCTTGTGGAACACCGCTAGTCACAGGATGCTACTGGATCAATCAGATATGCTACTGGAATAACTATTCCCACATTCTCACACGCCCTCATTGATTAGTGTGACTGGCCAGGTTTGGTTCCCATCTACGCCTCCCCTTCTTACTAACCCTTGTTGCATTGGATAAGGTCCTTGACCAGATACTCTTAGAGGAGCAGACCTTTACATACCTTTATAGCAAGGAAATTAGACTACATATTAAATTCAAGTTTTCAATGCAAGGTGACCAGGGAAAATTAATTCTGACTACACCTGTAGAAATCAAAGATGAAGAGGAGCAACAGATGAACGTCATTGAAAAATGCTGGATATGAAGGGCTTCTGTGTCACTGAAACTATGGATACAGATATCACATCTTTATTTCCTTGTAGTTGAGAAATCATAGTGAAATCAAAGAAAAAGTCTTGGACTGTCCTGTCAGAATAAAAAAAATGCAAATACTCATGTTCAGTCACCCACAGGAGTGTCCCCTAAAGGGTTTTGAGCTACTCATATCACACAGAATCACAGAATCTCTAGGTTGGAAGAGACCTCTAGATCATCGAGTCCAACCTCTAACCTAACACTAACAGTCCCCACTAAACCATATCCCTAAGCTCTACATCTAAACATCTTTTAAAGACTTCCAGGGATGGTGACTCCACCACCTCCCTGGGCAGCCCGTTCCAGTGCCTAACAACCCTTTCAGTAAAGAAGTTCTTCCTAACATCTAACCTAAAACTCCCTTGGCGCAACTTTAGCCCATTCCCCTTCGTCCTGTCACCAGGCACGTGGGAGAACAGGCCAACCCCCACCTCACTACAGCCTCCTTTAAGGTATCTGTAGAGAGCGATAAGGTCGCCCCTGAGCCTCCTCTTCTCCAGGCTGAACAAGCCCAGCTCCTTCAGCCGCTCCTCATAGGACATGTTCTCCAGGCCCCTCACCAGCTTTGTCGCCCTTCTTTGGACCCGCTCAAGCACCTCCATGTCCTTCTTGTAGCGAGGGGCCCAAAACTGAACACAGTACTCGAGGTGATTATATCTGGTGATCATATTTGGCTGCACCTTTTTTTCTTTCATGAAGATGATCTTTCTCCCACTAATGATTAATTTATGCTTCCTGACATGCAGGCCTATAAGTTTCTTACAAATAAGTCTATAAAACCAAGTACACATTCTTGTGTTCTCTAAGTCCATAGACACTGGTGAGTTACACTGGAGAAAACTTTGGCTCATGCTGTCTTTTCCTATTATCTTCCACTTTGTCAGGGAACATTTGCAGCTACAAGAAGGCAATCATATACTGATAAAATATTAGAGTATTCCCTGCCAATCTTTTGATCTGTGCCAACTGCCACTCTCCTAAGTAGATTCAAAAACATAAATGGACATTTGGCATTTTCTTGGATCATTACCAATACACAGTCTGCATCCAGGCTCACCATTCTTCATACAGAAATATTTTACTTCAATAAGCATAAGCAGTCCCATGCCAGCTGGCCCAAGTTCCTGGACATGTTTAATTTACTAGTTTAGCATAGCCTTACTGTAGAAAGGTTTTGAGCTGCCACAAAGATACCTGTCCCTGGGAAGGGAAAGAACTTCTGGAAGAGTGAACAGTATCTTGATACAAAAATGAAAAGCATCTTAAATTTCTACCATTCCTGTTTCCATCTCTGCAGGACTGCAGTCCCCTGACACTGGAAGCAAAGCACAGCACAATCGAAACAGAAGAGACGGAGTGAGAGGACTCCCTGTATATAGCCTGTACTGCACAGTAATGCAGAGTAGGCAAGGCACTGCATTGCTGACATTCCTGTGGAGGAGAGGGGATTCAGGCATGCTGAAAATAGATTCCTCTTGAGATGAAGGTCAGGCAGCTGCCTCACTCTCTGCCAACCCTGAAGATATAGATTCCCCTCCCCCTTGTTCTGTGACTGAGAGATCGTGAGTCATAGCAAGGTCTATGTCCCATTAGGAACTTCCCCCTTGTGTGTTTTTGTCTTGGTGCCATTCATCTCATGAACTGGAAATTTTTCTTCAGCTGACATAAGCATGTGGATGAGGGGAGAATGGTGAATGTAATGCACCTTGTGAAATACCATGCAAAACAACTTTAGGTTCTGTGTAAATCGGTAAGGATTTTTTACAGTGTATTTTGCAGATATCTTGTCTGCAGCTGAGGAAGTATGTGCCAGACAAGTAGTTTACTGTGAAGTTTTAAAATTTTCTGGTCTGTTCAAGGGGTAGCAATCAGCAGCTAATTAGTAGCTGGCTGGCAGCTGTTAAGCAGAACGGTTCCTGTGAGGTTCACACTGGGTCCCTTATCTTTCAAAATCTTCTTAACACCGTGAGTCACAACACAGAATATACCCTTGGAAAATCTGCAGATAATATCAGTCTAGGGGAAGTGGCTGAACATCACAAATGGAAGAGTGGGACAAATCTAGTGGGACCTTGATAAAGCTGAGAGCCACACCAATCATGAAACTTAGTAAGGAGAAGTACAAAATTTTCCATCTGGGGCAGTATAACCTCTAGGAACTGAGAAGTGTCTTAGGATTGGCTATGCTGGAATGCATATGGGGGTTTGGGAAGATGCTAGTTTGAATGCAAGCTGGCAGTGATTTCTCACTGTGAGGAAAGCAACAGGGTGTCCAACAGATTGAAGGAAGGTATTGACCTTTCTGTCCTTGTGGCTGGTACAGCCCCATCTGGAATACAGTGTCACATTTTGGGCTCTGCATTTCAAGAGGGACATGGAAAAACTGCAGAGCGTCCAGTAAAGGGCTACAAAGTTGGTGACCAACCTAGAGCAGATTAGTCAGGCTAATAAACATCTACCTGGGTTTATTTAGCCTGATGAAGAAGTGAAGGGATGATCTAATGGCAGCCTACAACTACCTGAAGGGCAGCTATAAAAGTGGGAGATCCAAACTCGGCAGGAGTAGATGATATAACAAGGGTATATAACATTGTGTGGGTCAGACTCACTTTAGGAAGAATGTTTCTACTAGGAGAGAGTACAGCTTGGCAGCAACCTGCCCAGAGGCAATAAATAAATAAATAAATAAATAAATAAATAAATAAATAAATAAATAAAAGAAAAAGAAAAAATAGGGACCTCTATTTATGAAGGTTTTTGAATTTTAGATAAGAAAGACCATGTTTGATACAGTGATATACTGCTGGCAATGCATCTGCTTCAAAGAGATCAGACTGGAGGCCTCCAGAGATCCTTTCCCACCAACACTTCTATACTGCATGCCCTTAAGGAAGGAGACATTGCAGCAGAGGAAGGGATATTTTGCTCTAAGTTGGTGGTCCAGAAGTATTCACCCTTGGAAGTACCCTCGAGCTCTCTGCTCCTTCAGTCAGAATATGCCCCCCCATAAAGTAAAGGAAAAGAAGCATGGTGCCAGAGATGAGTCTCCAGCTCCATAGGTCCTTCTTTGTCTTGGAGAAATTGAGGAAAACTATCATTGTTCTGTATTCAATGACTAACATCTCTATAACTTCTTCAAGGCAAAACATATTACTGTTAAAAGCAATACTGTATGGCAGTCAGTAACTTTTGGTGCAGACAAGAAGGTGCTAGTGATACCTGTTTCACCACAAGTCAGTTCCACAAGTCAATGCTTTTAACTGATTTACCTCTCGGCTCCCTACAGATGCCATAAGGGAGATTATCCTGGATATCTCCCTCTCTCTTTCCCAACACCTTTTCTACTTCACTGTCATCCATCATGCCCAAAGGTGTAACTTGCTGCTTCATCCTCACACACAGGCAT
Organism: Anas acuta; assembly: GCF_963932015.1. Lineage (NCBI taxonomy): Eukaryota > Metazoa > Chordata > Aves > Anseriformes > Anatidae > Anas > Anas acuta. Next base: position 1,026,812 of record NC_088996.1, read on the forward strand.
CATAGGTCAGTCTTGTCTCCATGTGCAAATGGAGCAGATCAGTACCAACCTGTCTCTTCTGGTTAAATGCCTGACTGCCAGGTATTTAACTGGAGATAACACACACATATAATAATAATAAAGCTGCAATATATCTGTGTATTGCTCTGAAACCACGAGTCCCTGTCTGCTATGCTTCACAGATGTTGCATTTTGAGTTGTTTCCTTGTCAAGAGAAGGAAAAAATCTGGTACCAGGAACTTCCTGTAACCTAGCAGAGAATATATTAAATTCTTTTACTGACTAGAGCTGGAATGTGTGGAGACATCCCATCAGGAGCTCATCTACAAAAGAGGTGTTAGAGACTGGGCTCACACTGGCAGAAGAGACAATAGGAGAAGCTTCCCATTTGAGTTTACTGGGTATCAGTGGGGCATTAGTGTCATTTGATAGAACAAACATTGTGAGAAAGAAGTGCAATAGGAAACCTGAGGTGGAAAAACAAGATGGACTCCACCATTAAGTAAATTTACCTCTTGGAATTACTTTGAACAAGAGACAGACACCAAATTTCATAGCAGTTAGGAAATGCTGATAACATAATCCTTGAGCATCTGTTTTGAATACAGCCAATATAGCTGGTTGGAGTACAGTACTTTGAAACCAAGAGTTCAGAACGTCATTGTAAATCACGCTGTGGGGTTCCCAGACAGACATGGCAATGCTGAGTCCAAAAGCTGTAGTACTTTGGAAACTATCAGGGGAGAACTACTGATTCTGTAAAAAGCTCTGGTAACACCTGTGTTTAAGTACTCATTGTGTCCCCACTGCCCATGGCACCCCACGAGTCGGATTCACTCAGCCCTCTGGAGGCCCATCTCTGCTGCAGTCACACCTCAGTGTCTGAACCCAGTGAGTGCCTGAGGCTGTGGCCCAGCAGAAGAGGGATACAGGGATGAAGTCCTTCACCTCTTGGGCACGCACTCAACCTGGAGCCATGGACAGCAGCAGTGTCTGAGGCTTCCTGTGCTTGGACTGCCTGGCCCTTGCAAGTGGAAGGGCATCCCCATCCCAGGGATCAGCAGCTGTCCTGGTACAGCAGCAACAGCACCTGGGCTTCAAGCTCTTCATGACATGGCCTCTTTGCCAGGTGCAGGCCCCGAGAAGGACCCTGCCTGTATTGCTGTTGTGTGATATCTGTGGATGACAGACCTGTCAGGATGTGGAAGCTCTCTGACAGTGGCTGAGAGCCTTGCTGGTGCATGAGGCAGAGAAGGGATGGCAAGTATATGAACAAGGAAATTTGATGATGCTTCCCCTGAGCACTGCCCCATTCCCCAGTGGCTCCTGGCTCAGGTACACACTGATCTCAATGTCTTTGTTGGGTGTATGTGTGTGTCAGGCATCTGCATCTGGGTCTTCCTCATGAATTTGTGTGGCAGCTTTCTGAACAAATGTAAACATTCAGCATCCACTCTGCTGATGGTAAGAAGCTATGCAGATTAACCACAATTTGTTTATTCTATTATACCAAATCATCTCCAAAGGATGGTTCTAATGGTGGAGACATTCTGGGGCTGACAACCTCTTCTCAGGATCATCTATTGTTATGATCCTGTTGCAGGCTGAAATGAGACCAAAAGTTGTTCATATTCAACATTCATGAATTGTGCAAGTATCTTCCCAAACTTTATTTTACTGATTTGGAAGAGCCAAATGACATCTGATTTGATATGGATATCTGCACTATTCCTTGGCCTGAGCAGTTCCATCAATGGAACATCCCTAAGGATCCTAGCCCAGACAGTTATGTTTATGGATGTTAGTATCACTCCTTAGGACTGGGTTTCAACAAAATGGAGATTGTTCTTCATTCTTCAAAATTTGAGAGGAAGGTTAGAGATCTCTCCGTAATGAACATAGCATTTGACTCTGTCAGCAGGACAGAAAATACAATCCATGCCTATAATAATGTAAGGATTTATACAATTCTAGGCAACATGAGTTCATCTAGAGTGGTAAGTTTCTCTATATTCGTGGAGTTGCACACATAGAAAAATACAAGTACACCCACATTTTCCATGCACTATTTATAGAGTTCTTACATTCTCCTTCTGGGCTGGCTGTGTGGAGACTGTAGTCTTCCTTGGAAGAAAATTCTGCATGAATGTAGAGTGGCAACATTTTCCTGAGACAGACATGATTCATGTTTCTGAACAGGAATCTCATAGTCCTTTTCCTACCCTGTTTCCTCTTCTCAGTCCTCACTTATTGCCATGTAAATTGACAAATTCAAGTGCTCACAACTCTCTTTCATTAAAAATGAAACCAAACAAATAAACAAAAAACAACAAAAGATTGGTGCATGACAGGGTGAAAACTTCCGTGGGCTAGTATGGTGAGACTTCTTGCTAGAGAGATTTCTCTGCTCCTGGTTTTGCATGGTGGTGTGGAGTCAGTTCCTTCTTTGGCAACTGAAGTGAGGTGGAAGAAATGTCCTCCTTGTCTATGTCTCCATGGAGTTTACTTGGAAGGGGGTCTCTTATGTGGCATCAGAGTTCCTTAGGGAATGAGGATCATCATGGGTTGGTCACAACATGAGTGCCCCAATAAATCTTTGTAGCAGCTTCTTTGTCATCTCCCACCTTCCCCCCCCCCCCCCCCCCCCCCCCCCTTTGATGTCAAAGATTGTAACAGGCACTAACTCAGCAAAGTTGACAGGGAGTTTCATGAATTTGATCACAGAGGATTTCATGCAGCAATGTGCTGTGTGTTTTGATGTGTCCTGCCCTCCCACCATTACAGCATTACCAAAAGCAGTTCCCAAAGCTTTTAGGAAAAGGAGACAGTGAGTGGGGTGTGATTTGGGAAAGCCATCCCTACATCATACATCAGTGTGAAGGAAAGAACCAGGCTTTGCTGAGCTAGCATTCTGTGCTCTCTTCTGCGGTCACCCCAGATGCATTGAATAAGAAGGAGTTGGAAAGCCTGGGACCTCACTGTCTCAGCTGGTCAGAGGCAGCACAGCTCACCCAACATAGGAGCAGAGCAGGGCCAAGCAGATCTGCTTCTGCTTAAGGGTAGGTACAGATGGAAGGGAAAACTGTGATGGAGAGGAGTCTTAAAACTACACTGTTGCTCCAGTGGGGTGTAGTTCATGTCACACACCTTCTCCAGAGTATGAGAGCATGACTGACCCTCTGTCAGTTTGACAGTATTTTCCATTCTGCATAAAATTTCTGGTCAGCTGCCATGATAGAACAACGCTGTTGTGGGTCAATATAGCCTGCATTTGGCTTAAGGGAAGGTTCTGGGCTTTCATCAGTCTACTTTCACCAGGGAAACTGTTCTGACATGTCCTCAGTTGAGTTGTCCATGAGGCAGTCCTGGCAGAGGCAGTCCTGCAGCAAAGGACTTGCTGACATGAAATAATCTGCACATTGAATGGCTGCTTGGATAGTTTGTGAACAGCCGGCATGGCATGGGGTCTACTAAACAGTGGATTATCTGCATAACAAGGAAGTTTGGCTTCTGCAGTGTATTCGGGGCTCTGCTGATACAGGCCAACAGGGTGGTAGGCATGTACAGGCAGAATGTGATTCCACTTGTAGTGATGATCAGTGAGTAAAATGTGGCATGAATAAAGTATTTCTGTAGTATGATATTGCATAACCTCCATCAAACAGCTCATCCAGAACAGAATGCAGGTGGGTGCCAGAGAATAGAGGCGGCGGTAATCTCCTGCTAATATAACAAATAAAGAAAAGGAAAGCTCTATGAATTGACTTATTATTAAAAACAAACAAACAAAAAATATAGAAGGTCAAAAGTGTAATGATGTGCCATGGTAATTATAGAAAGAGGTCATCACATCAGCCATTTAAGAACAGAGGAAAAGTTATTGGCAGTCAGTACAATATTGCCAACCCATTTATAAATTCAGCATTTAGAAGGCATCTTCACCTAGCAGTTTTCTCCCTAAGGGGTGGGAAATGTTTGACATGTTGTGAAAGCTTTTGTTAAATGATTTTTGTGATTTACACACTCAGCTATTGCAGCTATTGCTGAGACATCATTTTGGCATATTTATTTGTCTACGTAACAATAATACAGTTTGTGGTCTATAAATCTGGCCATGCAGAGAAATTTACCAACTACCCCTGCCATTCATTTGTTATTCATGACACTGTGAAAAATTCTGATAAGTTTTGCAGGACACCACACTCCTTACAGTCTAACTGGGACCAAAAAGAAATTGAGCTTAAAATTAGACGTAAGAATGTTGTCATTTGAAAAGCAGATGGACAGGAACTCAAAACTAGGGTCCATCCCAGTGAGAGTTTCTGTGTCTCTGTCAATCAACATGTCACACAATCTCATCAAGTCCCAGATTACTAACAGTTATAGTGAAGGAATGGAGAAACAGGTATGGAGAATTTTTGATATGATGCTTACCACTACAGTGAACAGAATTTGATGGTGTTTTCCAGTTCTATGTTTCTTTAAAGTTTATTTGTTTACCTTTAAAACTCTTGGCATATATATCCAGCATATGTTTGAGGATCAGAAATGTATCTCTAATTCTCAGAATAAATTCACTTATGGCTAATTTACATAATTCATTCATTCATTCTACTGCCAACATTTTCCCTCAGCTTAAAGACATCTTTTTCCTCTTTGTTTTTTCTTCTCAGGAGTTATATGAATCAGTCCACCTTGTATCAACTTCACCTTGCTACACTGAACAAGCCAAGCCTTTCCAATCACTTATCATAAACTAGTTAATCTGTTCTCGTGACCACTTTAATAACTGCAACCAGCACTTGCTCTAGTTAAGCAAATCTTTCTGAATTGTTTCATAAACACAGGTTTTATTGAGATCACTGTTGAGGATTAATTTATTTTTCCCCATTCTTCAGTACAGCTATTGCATTTGTGTGTGTGTGTAGCCAGGGAAGTGGTGGCATCACCATCCCTGGGGGTGTTCAAGGAAAGGTTGGACCTGGTGCTAAGGAACATGGTTTAGTGGGTGATATTGTAAAGGTGTCTTCCAACCTTAATGATTCTATGATTCTATTATACTATTACTCCTGGTTTGATAGATTCATCAGAGCACATGAGCACAAAATAGCATACATACATGTAGCCTCTCTGTTTGGAAGGGATCAGATCAATGTTTTGGAGTTCAGCACAGGCAGCAGAAGTGGCACACTGATAGTAGTTGCGGTCTTTCACCTGGAGCCACAGGCATGAAGAAGTCACAGGCCAGAAATGAAGAATTCAGAGGCACTCAAAAAGGAAAGAGGGACTTTGGTTTTAGTTCCTATTCTTTTAAATATCCATATATTTATTGTCTCCAGCTATGGAAATCAATCAATCAATCAATAAGAAATTACCTAACATAGGTTTCATCCTTGGAAGGCATTCTGAAGTACTGTCATCTCAGCAAATTTTTATTCTTTAAAATTGTTTTAGAATTTAAAATTCTGACTTCTTCCAAACCCTTCTCAACTTTTCCTACACATCTCTTTGCATCTGTTGTTCCATGTGCTCCTTTATCACCTGATGGAGAAGAACAGAGACTAAGTCTTTGTGATTTTTTATTCTGTCTCTTGGCTTTTCACTGGCCAAAAAGTGCTTAGTCAGACATTTCATGTCATTGTCTCCCTGCCCTCTGGGAAGGATTCCTTGCATACTTAATAGCATTTGTCATTATCCCCAGCTTAAGTATCACATTCCTATTTGAAAGGACATCCCAAAATTGCTTTTAGAACATGATCTGATATTTTAATATATATGCAAATGTTCTCAGACCTTGCAACATTTCATTGAATTGAAATATTCTCAAACCTGGTTTTGCTACACTGTCATTCAGTCTGTAGAACATCTTGCCCTTCTACTGTTTTCATCAGCTCTTTGTTGAAACTGAAAGGTTTATTCCCGGGTCTTTCTCCGTTTGTGAAATTACAGGATCCAGTTAATTCTAGGTTCCAATAAGTCCAATAATAACATGATTGACTGGTGACAATGTTTGCCTACTTGCATATTGAGTAATAGCCCATATTGATCTGTCAAAAATAAACCATGCCTAAGTGTTTTGTGACAAGTTAAAAGGCTCTCAAGATACAAGAAAATCAGTAAATAATTTTAGCAAAAGTTTTGAGAAGTCTTGTTATTTTCTTAAAAGTCATAAATTGGGGAAATTAACTTTGAGGTAAAAATGGTAAAATGTTTCTGAAAGAGTTGTCATCAACAGGTCAGTGTCAAATTAGAAGAACGTACTGCATTGCATGGCAATCATAGAATCATAGAATCATAGAATATCCTGAGTTGGAAGGGACCCTTAAGGATCATCAAGTCCAACTCTTGACACCTGACTCTGAGATGAGCACTGCCATTAACACATGGGTGATAAATCACAGTTTTCATAGTCATTTTTCTGGTGGTCCTAGCTGGCTGCAAATATGCTAGAAGGCAGTGCTGAAACTGAAAAAGGGACAATAAAAAAATAAACTTAAATCATCACCACAGACAACAGATGCAATTCCACAAGGCTGAACGCAAACTATCCAAATTGAGGGTAAACAATAAATTGCACCAAATGAAGAGTAAAATATTCTGATGAGTAAGAGGAAAGCTAGGCTGAAGTAGCATGAGAAAGCCTTTATTGCTCAGCATCAGCTGTAATGCTCAACTTACTTAAAGGTATGTATTTCTTTATTCCTAAATCAATTTATTTAGTGATCTGACAGTGTTTTCCATCCCACTCAAAATTCCCCAAGCCATTTCTGCACAGTATACACTCCTTCAGGCCAAAATAGTATGCACAGATTCTCTCATTCTCTCAGCTCTCTAAAGACTGTCCTAAGCACTATATGTCCTTCCAGCTCCCATGTGTACCCCTACTTTCTCTTCCTTTATTTTTAACCATTTATTTTAGTCCCATGTCGCATAGGTACTTAAGGTGTGAGGAGGCACCAGATACAGCCTGACTGCCTGTCCCTTCTGCAGCACCAGGATAAAGCAGAGATTCAGGAACCAGATGTCTTTACCAATGCATTCTCTCCACTCAGTGAGACAGGCATTCAGGTACTCAGGCAACGGGCATGGTAAGGTGGATAGAAAAACACAAAATATGTTCAGGGCTGGTAGATCTTTCTTTCAGTCTTTTCCCAGAGGTTCACCTGCATTCTTTCCTCTTAATTACACTTTCCTTGCAAAGTTTTCAAATTTCCACTCATCACTGCTTAACTAATATCTATCTGTTCATGCTACTTACTCTCTTGATTTTGAAGGAGCTCCAGCAGCATGTGCCAAGGTGAACATTCCCCTCAATGAAATAAAACAAAACAAAACAAATAATAAATAAATAAATAAATCATAAAACTGCCATTACCAAGTCTTAAATTACAATTCAGGACTGAGAAACACTGGGTGCATCAGATGTGCTAATCTGTGCATCAGATTACTAACACAGTTTCACTAAGAAGTCTTACAGAACTGAAGAAGTCTCTCAAGGAAAAATACTTTCTTTGTAACTTGAATGTCTATGCAGTATAAACAAGGTATCAGATGCATCTATTTTAAACTTTCTCTCTGAGATGTTCCTTTATGCCATTTATGGACCCATGTTTTTCCCAAGATCAGTTACCTTTGCATCAGCACTTACCAGCTGACAGGCAGCCTGCCTCCAGAAATAGTGTGTCAAAGCAAAGTGACTCCTGTCCTCCATGTATGGCAGCAAATCACAAGGTGGGGATAAATTAATTTTCCATTCCACCTCTATTAATGTTCCATTTTGATCCTGATAATCCACCAGACTATACTGGGTGTTTAGTGGAGTTCTGTACAGTGCAATGTGTTGGAATTTTGTGTGTTTCTTGAATGTGTCATTTATAGCAGAAAATTTGATAGATAATTTTATTTTAAAAGTCTGCAGAGTTTTACTATATAAAAATGCCTACAATATCAATGTTTTGTGCAAAAACAGTGTATGACAGATGCTTACTAATAAATAAATAAAAACATTAAAATATTTTATGATTGCTGTAAAATAAATACATATTATCCATTTCCTATTCTTTCTAACATCATCCAGCATAAATGGAATTGATTATGGCTAATTTTAAATCCCTCAAGGTATGATTAGAGTCTTTGACCTTCAGCAAACAGGAATAGACCTCAACCTTTTCAACAGTTTAAACAAAAAAATAAACAAAAAATTATGGACTATAAACTTAAGACTTCACATTATCTCTTTCCTGTTACTCTGTGTTAATGGAAGAAAGTGTGATGGCTCCAACTACTTTCAGTACTTCTGGTACTACACAGGACTGGTTTCCAGATATCAAATATTATCACTAGTGCCCAGTAACACTTCACATAATTGAACTTGTTGCCCTCTGTAATATTAAGTGAAAGAAAACAATGTAGAATCATAGAATCATATAATTATTGAAGTTATAAGGGACATCAGAGGATTATCTATTACAACTCTTCTGCTCAAAGCAGAGCCAAATAGAGAAGGAAGCTCTAGTAAGTTTTAAATACCTCCAGAGATAGACACTTCTCAATCTTTTAGTCAAAGCATGAGGAATCTGTTTTGTTGTTGTTGTTGTTAATGGCCAGTTGAGTATGAGCGAACATACTCTGGCAGCCAAAAGGGCCAACTATATCCTAGGAACTCTGGAATGTACAGACTGGGTGATGGATGAGAGGCTGGAGAGAAACCCCATGGAAAGAGTCACTGAGGTGATCAGCTCCAGTGCAGACGTATTCTGCAGCGGAGCAGGGGATCAAGGTGGGCAACGTTTTTTCCTGCATTGAGGCCATTCAAGGTGAATGAAGGATCTACTATGACCCAGCAGCCCTTCCAAGGGCAGCTGTTGAGGCACAGGCAGAGCCAGAAGCCCACTCCCTGCCATACAAAGGCAACCCCTGGGGAGCATGGTGAACACCATGGGCAAATGGGGCATGGTCTGTCAGTCAGGGCAATTCGCACAGGCAGGGCAAGCACAGAGGTCGAGCAAGGTCAGTCACGTATATGTTCTGGGAAGAATGGTGTCCATCCGCTGAGCCTGCTGGCCTGTGGCTGAAACCCAGAGGGGTGGGCTGCAGCCTCCCCAGGCAGATGCCTCCACTCAAACAGACCTCCCGAGGATTGAAAGAGAGGCCCAGACCCTCAGTTCTGGGGAGCTCCAATCCTAGTTTCATCTAGGGAGGTCCTCCTAGGGTGTGAAGGCAGAAGAGGGTGTTATAGGTGTAAGTGTGCCCAGCTGGATGAGCTCTTTAAACAGGTGGCTCATTTGCGAGGAGCTCACCAGGCAGTGTAGCATTGAGAAATCTGAGCAGGAGATTGACAAATGGTATTACATGCTGGCACGGTCCAAGCAACAGCCCTGCCTTATGTCCAGGCAAGAGTTAGGGAAACAAGCTTGCAGCCCAAAACAAGAACATTTGAAAGACTCACAGGACAAGGGAGACTGGACCCTTGTCTCCGATCGCAGACGGAAGAGGAGTCTCCCCCCGCCCCTGAAGTGCCCCTGCACAATAGATACGAGGTTCTAAGGCAGGAGAGTGGAGACTCTGGGAGAACTAGTGAAGACCTCAGAAAGACCAACCACAGGGAACTCAGAAAGGATGACCACATAAAGTTGGCTCAGTCTTTCCCCCCAAAAAAACAACAGTGCCACAAAGAAGGCGCGAAGGGTGTTAGTCATTGGAGACTCCTCTGAGAGGCACTGAGGCTCTCATTTGCCATCTGTACAATCTCTCCAGAGAGGTTTGCTGCCTGCCTGGGGCCAATATTCATGATATTACAAAGAGGCTACCGAGTCTGGTGGGTCCCAAAGACTACCATGCCCTCCTACTTTTTCAAGTAGGATCAATATCAAAATCAATATCAATATCAAAATCAACCCCTTCCTACTTTTTCAAGTAGGATCAATATCAAAAAGGATTTTATGTCCCTTGGAAAGATGTCAAAGGCATTGGGAGTGTAAGTAGTGTTCTCCTCTGTCCTGCCAGTTGGTGACTGGGACCCAGGAAGAAGGAGATGAACAGGCCAAGTGAATGATTGGCTGAGTGGCTGGGGCCATGCCCAAGGTTTTGGGTTCTATGACCATGGAAGTGCTTTTGAAGGACCAGGCATGCTGACACAGGATGGAGCACAGCTGTCCAGGAGGGGCAAGAGAGTTCTGGGCAGTAAGCTGGCTGGGCTTATCAGGAGGGCTTTAAACTAGATGTGTTATAACCAATGTATGCGGCATGGGAAACAAGCAAGAGGAAATGGAAACCATGGTGCAATTAGACAAATATGACCTGATTGCTATCACCAAAACACGGTGGGATGGATCACATAATTGGAACATTTGAATAGAGACCTACAAACTCTTCAGAAGGGATAGACAAGGAAGGAAGGGAAGGGGTGTTGTCCTCTACACTAGGGAAGGAATTGATTGGGAAGAGTTGCCTTTGAGAAACAGCCACAGATATGTTGAGGGCTTATGGGTGAGAGTTAAGGACCGCACCAATAAAGGACAGCTTGTGGTTGGGGTCTACCACAGGCCGCCTGATCAAGGGGAGCCTGTAGATGAGGCATTCTTGCAGCACTCACATGCTTTTATCCTGATGGGGGGTGTCAACTACCTGGATGTCTGCTGGGAAAACTACACAGTAGGCTGTGAGCAATCCAGAAGATTCCTGGAATGTTTTGAGGATAAATTCCAGTAAAGCTTTACTTTACCTGGTGCTCACCAACATGGAAGAGCTCATTAAAGAGGTCAGGACTGGAGGCAGTCTGGGCCACAGTGACCACACTCTGGTTGAGTTTGTGATCTTGAGGAATACAGACCTGGCAAAGAGCAAAGTCAGGGCCCTGAACTTCTGAAGAAGAAAGTTCAAGCTATTTAAAGACCTAGTAGCTGAGATCCCCTGGAACACTGTCCTTAGGGACAAAGGAGCTGAGCAGAGCTGGAGACTCTTTAAGCATGTTTTTCTTAAGTGTCTGAGTGCAAGATAATCATCTCATATTAAGTGATGATGACTCATTCAATAAGATTAAGAGAAAGGATATACAGAATCTACTCCAAGTTTAATCTAAGGTTTTTACACAGTAAGGAAAATCCTTAACACAACCATTCATGGACTTAAACAAAAGTTTAGAATGCAAGAGGTATAGCAGCTATCAACAGTGGATGGAGATCTTTTATATCTGTTAATGTACATATATAAAAAGTGACTTCTATAGAAACCAAGCATCGTTTCATGGTGAATTGCATGTTCTGAATGAGAATGCCAAACAAGCCCACTATCTTCTTCCTGCCTATGCAACCAACTCTATGGCAGACAAATCTTCAGTCTGGGCAGTTTCTTAAAAAATTTAGTTCCCTTCCTCAAATGCCTAAAGCGAAGCTTTAGCACTGGATGGAAGAAGTCTGCACTCTTTTCCACAACCCACAAGCTAAGGCCAGTGCTGTGGCAGGTGTGCCATGCTGTAAGAAGAGTTAGCCTCCAGCAATTCTGAAGAAATATCACAGTGAGAAGGGGGTGATGCATGCCTCACCCTCATAACAAGAGGAAGAGGCTGTTACACTACGCCAAGATCCTCTGTGAACAAAATTAATCAACCTTTTACTCTGTCCATAGGTCCATTTCAAGCATCAGGACCAGTGGCTCTGTCTGTCCTACTCAGGCCCGCCAGCTAAGCCTCCTCCTTCCCCTCATCACTTAATAACCCTAAGTTCCCCTTCGTCTGTTCACGGACTATCTTGCCTGTTTATTGCCATTCTCAGCATGCTAGGCTTTTTCATTTTCCTAACAACAGTTTATTAGCCCAAAACCATGGTGCAATTAGATAAATATGATCTGATTGCTATCACAGACACTTGGTGGGGTGGATCATATAACTGGAACATTAGAATAGATGGCTATAGAGAGATATAGAGATAGACAGACAAGGAATAGAGGGGGTATTGCCCTCTACACTAGGGAAGAGATTGTCTGTGAAGAAATTGTGAAGAAATGTCTCTGAGAAACAACCACAGACAGGTTGAGAGTTTATGGGTGAGAGTTAAGGACCGCACCAATAAAGGACAGCTTGTGTTCAGGGTCTACTACAGGCCACCTGATCAAGGGCAGCCTGTAGATGAGGCATTCTTGCTTCAGCTACAAGAAGCATCACACTCACACGCTCTTATCCTGATAGGGGACTTCAACCACCTGGATGTCTACTGAGGAAACTACACAGCAGGTTGTGAGCAATCCAGAAGATTCCTAGAGTACACTGAGGATAACTTCCAGGTCCAGGTACTAGACAAACCAACCAGAGCAGAAGCTTTACTTTACCTGGTGCTCACCAACATGGAAGAGCTCATTAAAGAGGTCAAGATTGGAAGCAGTCTGAGCTGCAGTGACCACACTCTGGTTGAGTTTGCGATCTTGAGGAATACAGACCTGGCAAAGAGCTGGAGACTCTTTAAGCATGTTTTCCTTAGAGTACAAGAATGCTCCATCCCTCTACATAAAAAAGTAGGCAAGGAGGACAGACAACCAGGATGGCTGAGCAAGAACCTGCTGGTCAAACTGAGGTGCAAGAAAGAAATGTACAGGCAGTGGAAGTAGGGACATGTGGCCTGGGAAGATTACAGGGATGTGGTCCAGATGTACAGGGATGGGATAAGAAAAGCCAAGGCACAGACGGAACAGAGCTTGGTGTGGTGGTTTTACCGTACTGGGCAGCTAAACCCCACAACCGCTCTCTCACTCCCCCTCCTTTAGATGAGGAGGGGGAGAAGTAAAGCAAAGAACAACTCACGGGTTGAGATAAGGATAATTTAATTAAAGGGAAATAATTATAATAATTAAATAAAGACTACCATGAACTAACAATTTAACTAAGGGGAAAATAAAAAGGGAAAGGGGAAAGGGAGGGGAAAAAAAAGGAAAATAAAAAGAAGGGAGGAAAACAAACAAACAAAATAAATGAAGGCTATATGGAAGTGCAGAGGAAAGAAATTACTCTCTACTTCCCACAAATGAGCGATGATTGACCACGTCCTTGAAGCAAGGCCTCAACGCACGCAGCCGGTGTTCGAGAGGAGGACCAACGTCTTCCAAACGAGAGCCCACCCCTCCCCTCTTCTTCCTGTTTCCACCTTTTATTGCTGAGTGTGACATCACATGGTATGGAATATCCCTTTGATTGGTTTAGGCCAGCTGCCCTAGTGATGTTTCTCTCCTCACCTTTTGCCCACCCCCTAGGAGAGTTAGAGAAAGGCCTAATACTGTGCCACTGCTGCTCAGAAGCAGACACAACACTGGTGTGATAACACTGCTGTTCCAGCTACAAGTACAGAGTACGGCACTGTATGGGCTGCTGCTGGGAAAGTTAACATTCCAGCCAGACCCAATACACTTGGCAAGGGATGAAAAGAATAACAGGAAGGGATTCTAGGTACATTGCTCAGAAAAAGAAAGGCCAACGAGAGTGTACCCCCTCTGATGGATGAGAAGAGTGAACTGGCACTGACAGACTTGGAGAAGGCTAAAGTACTCAGCAACTTCTTTGCCTCAATCTTCACTGATAGTCAGGCTTCCCATGTCTTTCATTTCCTTAAACCTGTAGAGGAAGGCTGGGGGAGCAAAGTCCCGCCCACTGTAAGTGAATAGCAGGTTCAAGACCACCCGATGAAAATAAACACATATGAGTCTACGGGGCCTGATGGCATGTATTCCAGGGTCCTGAAGGAATTGGCTGATGTATTTGCCAAACCTCTCTCCAACCTATTTGAAAAATCCTGGCAGTCAGGTGAAGTCCCTGGTGACTGGAAAAAGGGAAACATCAGTCCCTTTTTTAAAAAGGGTAGAAAGGAGGACCCAGGGAACTACAGACTGGTGAGCCTCACCTCTGTTCCTGGCAAGATTATGGAAAAGATTCTCCTGGAAGCAGTGTTGAGGCACATGCAAGACAAGGAGGTGACCCAAGACAGGCAGCATGGCTTCACCAAGGGTAAATTGTGCCTGAACAATGTGGTAGCTTTCTACGATGGAGTGACTGCATCAGTTGACTAAGGAAGACTTATTGATGTCATCTACCTGGACTTCTGCAAGGCTTTTGACACAGTGCCACACGGCATCCTGGTCTCCAAATTGGAGAGATATGGATCTTATGGGTGGACCATTCAGTCGATAAGGAGCTGGCTTGAAGGTCACACCCAGAAAATGGTGATCAATGGATGTAAGTCCAAGTGGGATGAGAACGATGAGAAGTGGTGTACCACAATGGTCCGTCCTGGGACTTCTACTGTTTAATATTTTCATCATTGACATAGACAGTGGGATCGAGTGCACCCTCAACAAGTTTGCAGATGACATCAAGCTGAGTGGTGCTGATGATACAATAGAAGGAATGGATGCCATCCAAAGGCACCTGGACAGGCTTGAGAAGTGGGCCCACATAAACCTGATGAGGTTCAACAAGTTTAAATGCAGGGTGCTGTACGTAGACTGGGGCAATCCCAGATGTAAGTACAGACTAGAAGAAGAACTCATTGAGATCAGCCTTTCAGAGAAGGATTTTGGATTTCTGATGTATGAAAAGCTCGACATGAGTCGGCAGTGCATGCTTGCAGCCCAGAAGACCAACTGTGGCCTGGGCTGCCTCAAAAGATGAGTGACCAGCAGGTTATAGAATCATAGAATCATAGAATAGCCTGGGTTATAAAGGTCCTTGAAGATCACCCAGTTTCAACCCCCCTACTCTGGGCAGGATTGCCAGCCACTAGAGCAGGCTGCCCAGAGCCGCATCCAGCAAGGCCTTGAATGCCCTCCTTTGGGTGCTCTGTAATAGTTTCGTATCCTTAATACAGTGCAGTGCCTAAAACTGTACACAGTACTCAAGTTGGGGATGCACTAGCCTGGAGTGGGACAATCACTTCCCCCAGCCAGCTAGTTACACTGTGCTTGATGCACCCCAGGATACGGCTGGCCCTGTTGACTGCCAGGGCACACTGTTGACTCATATTCAATTTGCTGTCAGCCAAACACCCAGATTCCTTTCTGTGGGGTTGTTCTCCAGCTTCTCGTCCCCCAGTCTGTACGTACATCCAGGATTGTCCTGTCCCAGGTGCAGAATCCAACACTTACTCTTGTACAATTTCATGCCAGTGTTGATTGACAAGCCCTCTCAGCTGTCACAATTTCTCTTTAAGGCCTCTCTACCCTTGAGGGAGTCAACAGTTCCTCCTAATTTAGTGTCATCTGCAAACTTAGTATGCATTTGTGTCCTGCATCCAGGTAGTTTATGAAAACATTAAAGAGAACTGGCCCTAAAATGGAGCCCTGTAGAACCCCACTTGTGACTGACTGGCTGCCAACCTGATGTAACCCCATTTACCACAACTTCTTGAGGCCAACTTGTCAGCTAATTGTTTACCCATTATACTGTGTACTTGTCTAGCTGTATGCTGGATATTTTGTCCAGAAGGATACTGTGAGAAACACACACTGAAAGCTTTTCTGAAAGTGAAAAGACCCTGTCTGCTGGCTTCCCTTGGTCAAGGAGATGGTAATCTTGTCATAAAACGACATTGAGTTTGTTAGGACTTTCCCCCCATGAACTAATGTTGGCTATGACCAATGACGGCATTGCCTTTCAAGTGTTTTTCAGTAACTCCCAGAATTATCTTCTGCATAATTTACCAGGTACTGAGTTGAGACTGACAGGCCTGTAACTACCAAGGTCTTCTTTCTTGCTCTTCTTGAAAACTGGGACAACTTTGCCAGCTTCCAGTTGACAGGGACCTCTCCAAATTCCCAAGATGGTTGCAAAATAATGGAGAGAGGTCTTGTGGTCAGATGAATCATGGGGCTCCATAGGCATAAGTGCATTCAGATAGAGCAGCAAATACCACACAAGTTCATAGTTGGCTGGGAGTTTGTGATTTCCGCAGTCATGGTCCTCTAACTCAGGGCTCCAGGAGTCCTAGGGCCCATCATCATCTGTGTTACAGACAGAAGCAAAGAAGACATCAACCATTCCTTCTTTATCTACTTCTGTATTTGTGAGGTGCCCAACTTCATCAAGTAATAGATCAATATTATCTCTGGTCCTCTTTTTGTTGTTAACATAATTTAAAAATACCTTTTTGTTGTACTGGCCAGCTTCAACTCTAATTGAGCCTTGGCAACATTAATTTTCTCCCAATGCTGGCAAACAGCATCTCTGTAGTCCTCCATTGTTACCTGACTTTGCTTCTAATGTCCATACACTTTCCTTTTCCACCTAAGCTCTAGAAGATCCCTGCTCAGCCAAGGCAGCCTTCTTCCCTGCCTGCTTGAATTCTGAAGTTTTGGAATCATCTGCTCCTGTGTTCTAAAGATATAGCTCTTAAAAGTGACCAGCACTGATGGCACCCAATACCTTCAAAAGCAGTTTCCCGGGGACCTTACTAACTAGTTCCCTGAGCAGTCTGCTCCCTCCATATCCAGGACTGAAGTTTTGCTGGCATTTTTTCTCTTCCCAGGAAAGTGTTTAAACTCATCTACTTCTTGGCCACAGTGGCCAAGATGTCAGCCAATCACCACTTCACCCATGCACATTTCAAATATTCTCTAGTGTATCCTGTACCTCATGGAGATGACAGGATGACTTAACTAACAAACCATTCTTTGACACAGTCTCCCATAGGATCATACTGGACAAGATGTCCAGCATGTAGCTAATCAAAAACATCATCCGATGGGTGAACAATTGGCTGATGGGCAGGGCTCAAAAGGTTGTGGTAAATGTGGCCACATCAAGCTGGTGGATGGTCACTGGTGGGGTCCCCCAAGGCTCCATTTTAGGGCCAGTCCTCTTCAATGTCTTTATAAACTATTTGGATATAGGACTAAAATGTGTTTTGAGCAAATTTGCCGATGACACTAAACTTGAAGGAATTGTGGACTCTGTTGAGGGTGCAAAAGGCCTTGCAGAGAGATATGGACAGACTGGAGAGCTGGGCGATCACCAACCGCATGAACTTTAACAAAGGCAAGTGCCGGATCCTGCACCTGGGATGGGGCAACCCTGGCTATACATACAGACTGGGCGACAAGATGCTGAAGGGCAGCTCTGCAGAGAGGGATCTGGGAGTTGTGGTTGACAGCAAGTTGAATATGAGCCAGCAGCATGCCCTGGCAGCCAGCAGGGCCAACCATATAATGGGATGCATCAAGCACAACATTGCTAGTCGGTCAAGGGAGGTGATTGTCCCGCTCTACTCTGCGCTCGTACAGCCTCACCTTGAGTACTGTGTGAAGTTCTGGTCACTACAGTAGAAAAAGGATGTAAAATTGAGTGGAGGGGCAGGCACTGATCTATTCTCCTTAGTCACCACTGATAGGACCTACGGGAATAGTGTCAAGCTGAGGCAGGGGAGGTTTAGGCTAGACATCAGGAAGAGGTTCTTCATTGAGAGGGTGGTCGCACACTGGAACAGGCTCCCCAGTGAAGTAGTCACTGCACCAAGCCTGTTGGAGTTTAAGAAGCATTTGGACTGTGCACTTAGTGACATGGTCTAAACTTTTGGGTAGACCTGTGTGGTGCCAGAAGTTGGACTCGATGATCCTTATGGGCCCCTTCCAACTCAGGATATTCTATGATTCTTCAACCCTTGGCATGCCATCCCATAGCTTATCACTGTCAAGCCTGATTTTATCCTTTTAACCTCTTCAAGTCTAGTTTAAAGCTCTTTCAATGGGCCTTACTAAGTCATAATCAAAAATTCTTTTCCCCCTTTGAGAAAGGCTCATCCCATCAAGCACCAGGAGGTCCACTATCATGTAGACAATCCAGACCATCCCATGATCAAAATCATGCTAAATTTAGACAAGACAAACTAAGACATGTTTAGATACACCGTTCCCCCAGGTATAAGTGCAGGTGGAGAAGATACCTAGGTAGTTAGTAAGTAGTTATTTGACTTATAAAAGATACATACATAACAAAGAAGTACTCTTTTCTGGTCAAGAATTCTTCTGAGTCACAGAAACAACTCAAGCAAAAACTTCATTAAATTCTCAAATATTTTCTTTTCAGAACAGTAGAAATTCCTAGATGCCAGCATGAGGCTTGTCTGGCTGGTCATGACTGATCTCCATTTCTTTGCAAAAATTAAGTAAAATATTTCCCTTTTCAACAATTATTATGATGTAAGTCTAATTACAACAGAGAACATAGACATCTTTTAGTCTATGTTCTTTGTTACGTTGAAGAGGAAATGGGCTATCAACGTTGCTATTACTAGTATACCTTTCTGAACCTTTAACTTTTACACCAGTTCCTGGTCTTTGATTCTTTCAAGTATTCATTTTGCTTGTCCAATTTTTTGGAACATTTTTTATTCCATGTAGAATCTCAGAAAAGTTGAGATTGGAAGATACCTGTGGAAATCACCTAGTGTAACTCTCTCACTCAAGCAAGGTGAACTTTAGCATGCTGCTGTGGATGTTGGGTACAGAAGCATACCAGAATTGCTTGTCTGAGCAGCCCCTAATTATCTTTCTTCAGGTGCAATTCACCTTGATGGTGATTTTTTATATCTGATGCCTTTAGATTTACCAGTCTCTGCACTTCTAAGACATTCATTGACCAGGATACCCCTGCTTCCAATTAGATGGCCTACATGTCATTGGTTGTCTCTGATTGTTATATATGTTTTGAAGTACATTTTTATCTCTTGGTTGCTTACTCTGAAGAATTAATCCCTGGGAATTCTGTCCCAAGGAATAGTACAGAGATGCTAGCTTGGGGATATTTGCTGTTCTGCTCTCCATAACTCATGTGTGAAGAAAAGATTTGGGATGGGAAGAAAACTGGTTCCTGTTTTGTTTTTTGTTTGTTTTTTTTTTTTCCCCATATTTTTGGGAGTTCTGTCTTGGTGGCACTGGGCTCTTCCAGATAAATAATGCAAATCTTTCTGCTGCAATGCAAGCTAAGCTTTCTTTGTTGGCCTGCAAAGGGTTTATCCTTGATTTAGTGGGTAGAAAGGCTCCTCTGACATCCCAGAAACAATGTTTATATTTCTTGATATTTGATTTTGATTAAATAAATCAGGGTAACAGGTTATAGACAGTGTTTTCCACAATGCTGACTGTCAGGACAACTTCACAGAGTTTATAGACTCTAGAGGAAAAGAGGTTACCATCTTCCCCTTTTCAGAAGACTGAATCTTTGTAGACAAATACTGGGAAATCAGCTAGCATAGTTGTGCAGACTATCCATACTGTTTCTCTCTTGGACAATGACATGGACTTGTTCTTCCTTACTTGATACTCCTGTAGGGATGACTAACCCAAACCACAATTGCACTTAAATTATCCTTTCCCAAAAGACCTGAGGACAGGCTGGTAATGCTGAAGGATAACAAAGCATTTCTGAACATGCACCACATTGGTAAGTGATGTGTTGCACTGCAAAATTAAAGTTCCCAGGTAGTTTTGCTAAATTAAGGCTTGTAAACCCTTTGGTATTAAAGATGGGAGGGACAAAGAAAATGCTGCCACTGTTTATTAGTGGTATGCATTTTTTTCCCTAAAATATGATGCTGCTGCTTCCCTCAGTAACACTGATGCCATAGATGAGACCTCCCTCCAGCAGTACTCCACAGAAGACAAAGTGTGTGTGGGGGGGACACCATATCTACCACCTCGCTCCTGCTGACAAAATTAATCTACATCTCGATACAAAACAAGTGCTGGAGAAATTATCTCCCAGTCATTCTTTTACCTGGTCAACTGAAGGAAGTTTTTAGTCTCCTGCACATAAGAACTTATTTTCTTAATAAAGAGATCTGTGAATGTGATGAAACACACACACACACACACAAAAGTGTAATGACAGTCGTGTTCAGAAACGTTTATGGAAGAATTAGCTACTCTGTACAACATGTAGAGATTTCTTCCTAGGAACACTTCAGGCTCTGCACAGCAAAGGCAAGACCAACTCTGGAGGAAAATGTTAGAGCACCGTAATTGGTGTGGTGGTACATGCAGGTGTAAGTGTATAGATGGGTGTATACATGAGTGTTCAAGGAGTCATGTCTTAAAATTAACTTAGGATATCCAAAGCAAATGTAAATCCATGAGTTTTTATATTTGGCTCAGATCATATTCTCTTTGCAGCTGCCAGAGCCAAATGTTTCACTCACTCCTCAGAGAACTCAAAGCTCGCCCTCATATCTTAACAAGTCAGCGAAAGTCTAGCTTCTTCCTGCTGAAACCCAACCCCAAGGAGCAAGCATGCTAACATCCATAAAAATAACTGTCTGCTTTAGGGTCCTTAGAGAAGGGTTTGCTATTGGATTCCTGAGCCCAGTATAGAACAGGAATTTTCACAAGTAGGGCCCGTATCCCAGCTTTGTTCATTTGAAGAATTGCACACTTCATGTGTGGCAGAGAGAGGAACAATTTTATCTTGTTTTCCTTCTCTTGACATGTTCCAGGGCCTCGATGTCCTTCTTGTACTGAGGGGCCCAAAGCTGTACACAGTACTCAAGGTGTGGCCTCACCAGAACTGAGTACAGGGGAGCAATCACCTCCCTGGTCCTGCTGGCTACACTATTCCTGATACAAGCCAGGATGCTGCTAGCATTCTTGGCCACCTGGGCTCACTGCCAGCTCATGTTCAGGTGAGCACTGACCAACACCTCTTTTCTTCTTTTCAAGATCCTTTTCTTCTGCACAGCTTTCAAGCCACTCTCCCCTCCAGCCTGTAGTGTTGCATGGGGTTGTTGTGACCAAAGTACAGGACCCGGCACTTAGCTAAGTTGAACCTCATCCCCTTGGCCTCTGCTCATTGATTCTACCTGTCCAGGTCCCTCTGCAGGACCTTCTCACCCTCTGGCAGATCGATGCTTCCCCCCAGCTGGATGTCTGCTAGTTTGTCTGCTGAACAATTGCTTTCAGCTCCTCCTGTTCGTTGTGCATGCTGAGTGCATTGATGTAGATGAACTTGAGTCATGCCATCATCCTCAACGCTGGGACTGCTCCTCCAGGCTCATCTCTGTCAAGTCTTATTTCCCCTCCACCCCCCTTCATACCCAGTTTAAAGCCTGAGTCCTGCCAGTTCCTGGGCTAGAGTCCATTTCCCTCTTTGGGACAGGATTGATGATGGGTCCTCGTCAACAGCCATCAGATTAAGTGCCAAGTAAACCTCAGCTGTGACCAATAAATAAATAAATAAATAAATAAATAAAATTCCTATGAAGGCACCAGCCTCTCAGCCATGTATTAATTACCTGGGCCTTCCAGGTCCACTCAATATTCCTCCCTACCACTGAAGGGATAGAAGAAAACACCACTTGCACACCCACTACACCCAGTAACTGCCCCAATCCCCTTTAGTCCCTTTTTATAGCCTTCAGGCTTCTCTCAGCAATTTCATCACTGCCAGCCTGAATTATGACTAAAGGGTAATAACTGAAGGGGTGAACGAGGTCAGGAAGTTTCCTGGTAATGTCCTTGACCAAAGCTCCAGGTAGGCAGCAGACTTCCCTATGGGTCTGGTTGACATATGGGGCCCTCTGTTCCCCTCTGAAGGGAACTGAAATGGCCCTATGACCGTTAGCCTTCTTTCCTTCCTTGTTAGAGGAAGTCTTAAGGCATGGATTCAATTTCCTTGCCCTAGACAACCTCCTGTGTGTACTTTCCCTCACATCCTCACCACCCTGTCCCTCAAGCTCCAGGGCCTCAAATCTATTGTGTAAGGACACCTGGGGAAGTGAGGTGGGTAGGGAGGGTGCTCTCCTGCAACACTGAGCAGGAACCTGTTTCCATTCCTCTCCATCTTCCAGGTCCTCTCCCTCTGCCTGAAAGCACCAGGGCACTGGGTCCATCACTATCTGGGGTGTGTTTTTCTGGTGCCTTTCTCTCAGGCATGGCAGGGAGTGACTCTGCCAGTCTAACTCCTGCTAATACTCCCTGATGGTCCTTAATCTCTCCACCTCCTCAAGCTCTGCCACCAGGCTGATCAGATCCTCCAGCTCCTTGCACCTCATGCAGGCAGTATCTCTGCAAAATATCATTTACAGTGACAGGCTCATGCACTCTCTGCAGCCGAAGACCCGAACAGCTACGTCTTTGGGTAGACACTCAGTCTGGGTCACCACAGCCTTTTTGACAAACACTTCAGAGAGTACTTGCTGCCTGGCAGTGACCATGTCTGGGTTGCTGTCTGGGAGGTAGCTGGTAGGTGAGCTTGTCTCCAGAGTGGCAAGGGATCCTCCACCCTCCCTGCTCAACCTGCCTGTGCAAACTGCTGTGCAAACTGCCATGCCCTGCCCTGACATCTGTGCCACACCCTGACTGTTGTGCTATGCCCTGACTTCTGTGCCCTGACTGCTGTGCCATTGCATGACTGCCTGCCCTGTTTGCCGTGCTCGAGCTCCCTGGGGGCTGCCTTTGTACAGCACGGCGGCTGTTGGCTCTGCCCACACCTCATAAGCTGACCTCATGAGGGCTGCAGAGTCCTGGCAGCTCCCTCAGCTGCTTATCCAAAGAGAAAGTTTTGGAACCTGGTAACTTGCCAAGAGCAGAATGCAACAACTCTTACAGAGTTGTATGTCAGGACAGCTAACAGCTTCAGACCATCTCAATCCAATTTATAAATAAAAATTTCTAAACCTAACTTTTCATTCATTCTCAGTATGTAAAGAGTGGAAAAAGTGAAAACAGTGTTTTAAAACACTTTCAATAATAGTTTTAAGGAACCCAAATCTGAAGAAACTATACCCATGAATGTAATTACCAAACACATGATAAAATATCCATCAGAGGTCTTTGGAACCACAAGGAAAGCCTAGGAATAGTTATTCTCACTCTGGAAGTGCAATTCAGCCTCAAATGATTTGTTTTACTAACAAGTACATACTCAAAGAATACTTTGTCTTTCCTCCTCTGGGTCACCAGTTTATCTAGATGCCTGTCTCAGGAAATGTCTAGTGTAAGAAACCGTGAGCTCTCTTTTGCCCATGGAACTAAATCAATGGGAAAATGCAAAGGCCAGTTACCTTCTCACCAATAGACAGTGCTTCAGGCAGGTGGAAAGACTCCTGTTTGGGGTCCTGTGACATCTAGCTACCCCCTGGCATCCTAAGCAATCTGTCACACTGTATGGAAGAGGTACGTTTTTGAACAGCTCAGGCACTGCTCCAAAACATAGATAAACTGCAAACAGCTAAGTCCAGCCTGCAAGAACAGGCAGCTAAAATCAGAACCAGTTCCTGGATTAGCTTGAGAAAAGAGTTTCTGTGAGCTATCCACTGGGACATGCCGTTCATGTCTTTTCTCAGAGAGCTCTGACACCCATTCTCACCCAGAATTGGCTCCTTCTGCTTTTCTCCACACTTCAGTTGCCTCCTGCTCTTTCACAGGAGTCTATTACAGGACCAGAGTTTGTTTCTCTGCTCAGCTCTACGCTTAGACACTTCATGATCATCATTGGCCCTTTTGGCTTTGTCCTCCCTCTGTTTTTTTTTACATGCCCTTCACAAAGCAGTATCTGTACTGAGTAAGAATCTTGTGATGGCAGAGAATCATCTTTCCTTGAGAATTATTTCATCTGGTGCCCAAAAATTTCTGGTGTCCATTGGTGTCTTTTGAGTGGATGGATTCCTCTATAGCATGAAAACATATTGCATAAGTTTATGCCTCATTTGGGTGTTGAAGACTTAAATGAAAAAGAAATGTTATATTAAGATGGCTTTGGTGCTTTGACAGCTACAATTATCTCAGTTAGATATGCTCATGATCACACTCCACTACTAGCATGCCTAATAGTGTACCTGTACAGGCAAAATTTGTGAAAACTTTTGTCACACACCACTATAGAGTACAGGCAGATTCTTTGGGCATTCTTGGAAGACTGAGGACTGGCCACAGAGCTGTGGTTTTAATTAGAGATTTATTATTACATAAATAATGATAATGATAATGATAATGATAATGATAATGATAATGATAATGATAATAATAATAATAATAATAATAATAATAACAAATAACAATCATCATCAGTACACAGGCTTTTCAGTTACCTGGACAGACTCTCTGTAGATTGGGTCAAATTCTGATCAACCAGCATGTGATGCAATCATTATCCAAACACAGTTTTTACATAAATGGATATTAGTCACTCAGTCAGTCCTTGGAAGAAGACGATAGTGTAGGCATGCCTGGCCCCAATGGGATCACCCAAAGTATCCCAGCTGGTATACTGTGTTCAGCTCTGGAGTCCCCAGCACAAGAAGGACACAGAATTATTAGAATGAGTCCAGAGGAGGGCCACAAAGTGGCTGAAGGACCTCTCCTATGAAGACAGGCTGAGAGAGTTGGGGTTGTTCAGCCTGGAGAAGAGACAGTCCAGGGAGATCTTATAGCCACCTTCCAGTACCTAAATGAGGCCTATAGGAAATCTGGGGAGGGACTCTTTATCAGGGAGTGATAAAACAAAGCGTAATCACTAAAAAAAGAGGGGAGATATAGATCAGATATAAGGAAGAAATTATTTCCTATGAGAGTGGTGAGGCACTGGAACATGTTGCCCAGAGAAGTGGATGCCCTATCCCTGGAAGTGTTCAGGGGCAGTTTGGATGGGTCTTGTAGCAACCCGGTCTGGTGGGAGGTGTCCCTGCCCATGGCAGGGGGATTGGAACTAGATGAACTTTAAGGTCTCTTCCAACCCAAATCATTCTATGATTCTCTGACCACAGGTTTTGCCATCCAGCTGCAGGTCGGATGTATGTCCAAGTTAGGGCTTGTGGCTGCCTGATTTTATAGACAGTGCTCCCTGTGCTGTTATGCTTCCCTGTTACAGGAAAAATGTCACCATCTCTTGTCATCCCAGCACCTGGTTATTGATAATGCTAATGGGCTTAACTACCCTATGCATTGGTGCTACCCATACCCTCTTGGTGACTCAGCACTTGGGTCTTGATAACAGTAAGTACCCTTTTTCACACTGACAATGGGTGTCCCCTCACCCTGGGACCACAGAGAGGAGAAAGAGAAGGGGGCAGGGGTATATATTAATAGTTTGCTGTCCTAGTCTGCATGTGAGAACTCACTACTCTTTTTGGGGGGAGATAGTAAATTACCTCAGATTTTAGTTTAAATGAAACACCAAAATTTCCATGTGCCTGAGAAAAATCATCAATTGAATTGCTAAATTATGAAGCCAAATGATCAACAGTGATTATTAAATATAATCAGCAAGAGCCACATGACTCCTCTTGAAAGTGAAGGCTTCATTCTGGCATGGCAGACATGATACACCTTGGAGAATGAAATGCAGATATTCTGAACAGCTCCTAAAACCATAGAGTTTTCATGGGCAGAAGCCACTTTTCCTGAACTGCATTAGCATTCTTGAATATTTTGTCAATCAGGACAGACAGCGGAGCATGGCTGCAGCCAAAATATAAAGGTTCTACCTGTACCTGTGATTCTGAGAATTGGTTATTGAGGATCCTGTTCTGAGGACAATGTTCTGTAAGGAAATTATTGAATGTTGAATGATGAATGAAGACTCTGTTCTTCTAGCAGCAAGTTAGAACAATCATCAGATGTCAGATTGATCCAAGTCTTAAATCATTCAGATCAAACTCCAATTTTAAACCTTTGTACCAGTATTTTTACAGGAAAGTCATTAATTACAGTGAAAATGCCATCGTTATGAATGCCTCCCTTGCCACCAAGATCATAGAATCGTAGAATCATAGAATATCCTGAGTTGGAAGGGACCCGTAAGGATCATCAAGTCCAACTCTTGGGACTGCACAGGTCTACCCAAAAGTTTAGACCATGTCACTAAGTGCACAGTCCAAATGCTTCTTGAACTCCAACAGGCTTGGTGCAGTGACTACTTCACTGGGGAGCCTGTTCCAGTGTGCAACCACCCTCTCAGTGAAGAACCTCTGTCCAGGATCAGCTTTCAGGAATTCTGGGTCCCAGAAGACAGGCTGAATGGTAGTAGCAAGGAAGATGAATCTTTGGTGGAAGAGAATCTGGTCGGGGAATACTTGAGCAAACTGGATGTATGCAAGTCTGTGGGCCATGATGACATGCACTCACAAGTGTTGAGGGAGCAGCGGCTGTGATTGTAAGGTCATTCTCTATAATCTTTGCTAGATTGTGGCACCTGGGAAAAGTGCCTGATGAGTAGAGGGAAGAAAATGTCACCTCTATCTTCAAAAAGGTTAACAAGGAGGACCCAGAGAGCCAGTCAGCCTTGCTTCAGTCCCTGGGAAGGTGATGAAGTAGCTAATTCTGGAAACCATTTACAGGCACATGAAGGAGAAGAAAATCATCAGGAGTAGTCACTATGGATTCACCAAGGGGAAGTCATGCCTGAACAACCTGATAAGTTTCTATAATGAAATCACTGGCCTGATGGATGAGGGGGGAGTTGTGTATGTTGTCTTCCTGGGCTTCTTTAAGGCCTTTGACACTGTACTGCTGTGGAATAAATGCCTAAAGTAACTAGGAAAATTAAACTAGCATTAAAAAAAAATGTATAGCATTGAAGAAGCTTTCAGGGTGGAGTGTAGCTGCACTACCTAAGTGTTCCCTAGGCTTCCAACTTTAGATTCTATTGCACTAGGGGAAGCTGGTGTGCTGACTCTAAGGAACAGTACACAGTGTAGAGCAGAGTGGAGACACAGTGGCTAGGCTCTGTGGCAAGATGGGGACTCGATTGTTCTTTTGCACACTGAGACCACTAAGCTGAAAATTTACTACCCTGAGCCAAAGACCTGTCCTGTTTTTGACAAAATGCTGCACTCTAGTGAACTTTGGATAATTAAAATATCATTATAATACCAAAACACACCTCCATCCCAAAAGCTACCCACCTCCAAGGTGCGACCACCCCTCACTGAGCACACATTCTGAATTTCTCAGAGCCTATATCTTTAATCAAAAGTGAGAAAAGAATCATAACCAAGATATGATTGACTAGAATCACTCAATCTCCACCTAAAAGATAGAAAATAATATAAATTGGTTTAAGAGAAAGGGGATGTTAGAGAAGATACCATCACGAACGATATCTTCTGACTTCTGGGATCAGTCACTGGGCTGAGCCTCTCTTCCCCTCCCCCCATTGGGACGCCATGGGGTAAGATTTGAACACTTGGTTATACCATGTGTCTCCACAGAAACTTAGAAATCTCTAGAGGGTCTATGCCTTTTAACACATTAATAGTCAGGCTGTGTACCTGTATTACACTTAATTGCATTGTTCCTAGCCATGATAGGTCTCATTGAACATGACTAGAGCGAGGGCGTGCTATGTTGTTGGTGAATCCGTGACCATGATAGTTCAGTACCATGAATCTGACCAGACCCATAACAGTTAATTGGCTACGCCCCTTACCATGACAACCACATAAGATCTTAATAGAGAAGCTGTTGAAGTACGGGCTTCAATGAAGTAAAATTTTAATATCTTCATTTGCAATCTGGACTATGGGGTAGAGTGCACCCTCAGTAAAATTGTGAATGACACAAAACTGGGGGGAGTGTGTGACTCACCAGAGGGCCGTGCACGCAGACAGAGAGAGACTTTGAAAGTCTGGAGGGGTGAGCTTGTGGCATAATGACCACACGGATACCAGGGTTCTATTAGGATCAGTAACTGCTACTTCTTTATTGATTACATAACTTCAACTCTCTCTTATTGAGGGCATAACTTCATCTCCTACCCTGAGGGCATAACTTCATCACCCTTCTTATACCATTTGCCCCACAGCAGTACTTTTCCACAAACTATTCATTGGTCAAACAACTTTGCCCAGCAAGGGCAAACACCCAGCAACTTCCATGCCTTAACACCTCCTGAATCACCCTTCTTTTTTCCCTCTAAACTCTTTACATTCCTGATGGCCTCATCATTAAGAGTCTGATGTTATCACCAACCATGGGGCTTGTTGACCCCCATGGCCACAAACATACATGAACTGACAAAAATCTCATGAAATTCGACAAGAGGAAAATGAGAAGTTCTGCATCAGCTCAGGAATAACCCCAGGCATCAGGATATGCTGGAGGCCACACAGAGCAGGAAAGCAGCTCTGCAAAAAAAGGACCAGGGAGTCCTGAGGGGCACCAAGTTTAACATGAGCCAGCTATGTGCCCTTGCTGCTAAGAAATCTAATAGCATACTTGGCTGCGTTAGGCAAAGTATCACCAGCAGGTCAAGAAAGGTGATCCTTCACGTCTACTCATCATTGATGAGAACACACCTGGAGTACAGTGTCCATTTCTGGACCCCCAGAACAAGACAGACAAGGACATACAGCAAGAGTCCAGCAGAGGGCCACCAAGATGAGTGGAGCACTTATGAGAAGAAGTGAAGCACTTATGGGCCTCTTCAGCCTGGAGAAGAAAAGGCTCAGGAGGGATCTTATCAATGTCCATAAATACCTGAAAGCAGATGCACATGGGTTAAATCAGGTTGGCAGCCAGTCAATCACAAGTGGAGTTCCACAGGGCTCCATTTTAGGGCCAGTTCTCTTTAATGTTTTCATAAACTACCTGGATGCAGGACACAAATGCATACTAAGTTTGCAGATGACACTAAATTAGGAGGAACTGTTGACTCCCTCAAGGGTAGAGAGGCCTTAAAGAGAAATTGTGACAGCTGAGAGGGCTTGTCAATCAACACTGGCATGAAATTGTACAAGAGTAAGTGTTGGATTCTGCACCTGGGACAGGACAATCCTGGATGTACGTACAGACTGGGGGACGAGAAGCTGGAGAACAACCCCACAGAAAGGAATCTGGGTGTTTGGCTGACAGCAAATTGAATATGAGTCAACAGTGTGCCCTGGCAGTCAACAGGGCCAGCCGTATCCTGGGGTGCATCAAGCACAGTGTAACTAGCTGGCTGGGGGAAGTGATTGTCCCACTCCAGGCTAGTGCATCCCCAACTTGAGTACTGTGTACAGTTTTAGGCACTGCACTGTATTAAGGATACGAAACTATTACAGAGCACCCGAAGGAGGGCTACACAGATGGTGAAAGGGCTGGAGGGGAAGGTGTATGAGTAGCGGCTGAGGTCACTCGCATTGTTCAGCCTAGAGACAATGACACTGAAAGGTGACCTCATTGCTGTCTATAGTTTCCTCACAAGAAACTGGGAAACATGGTTTCTTCCTTTTATGATAAGTTAGATTCTACTCAAAAAGAAGTTAGAGGTTCCTGAACAGGCTATTTTGCCTCCTTGTCCTACCTGTTTTGAAGGGCTCCTCACCTTTCTACTCTGCTTTACTTTCCGTTGGGCAAAACTGTTTACCTTCTTGAGTCCTATCTATTTTGATAGGTTCCTCTCTCTTCTACTGTGACTGATTTGCTTTCCAACAAGCTTCCTACGTGTCAACACTGGCTTAATGTGTTTAAAATAGATGAGAAATGCTAAGGTTTGTGTCTTACAAGCCAGTCTGACTGTGGTGCTTTCCAAACATACTTGTCATTCACTTGTAGTCTAAGACTGCCAAAATATCTCTAGTAGAGGTTATTGCATTTGCAGTCTGGTTAAGGCCTGCTAGAAGGCTATAGAGAGAGGGTCACAGCAACACTGGAGTAGCAGTGAGTCTCACACTCTTCTATTATAAGCCTCATCTTTATAAATAGTGGAAAATAACCTTAATTCTCTTAAATACAACAATCTTAATAAGAGGATTGTTAAAAGAATATAAAAGGGGGAGGAGAAGGAAAAAAAAAAAAGTACAACAGTTTCTACATATATTTCTAGTCCAATTAAAGACCATTATACAGGAATAATGGCACTCCACAAATTTTTGAAGCAAGCTCATAAGCCGTACATCTATGTCTTTGTCATATAAGTTAGCTAGCCCACTGGTAAAGAAAGGTTCCTAAAAGTACTGATCTGTCTTTCAGAAGAATGATCTAAAATCCATCCTGAAAGCTAGGGCAGTATCAAGATATTTTGTTAACAAAGGGATCAGGAGCCCAAGTCTTTGTACAGAGAAGGACTGATCTGAAAGCAGGATATACGCTCATAAAACTTCCTCTAACAGACATTGAAATAAGAAAGGTTAAAAATCCCATTAACTATGGCTCAAGTAGTACTGAAGTTGGAACACTCCTTTTTGAAAAGGAGAGTATCCAGTTACTGATGGGGAACTGTACTGTTGCCCTTCCCAAATAGTTAATCCAATAACCTGCAGAATAGGTAAGAAGGCAGAAAATGTGATATGAGTTTGTTCTTTGTTTTATGTTCACCAATGAATTTCTGCTATTTGATTAGCTGTATAGTCAAAAAGAGGAAAGGTCAAAGAGACCCACAAACCTCAATAGGAATTTATGGAATTTATGAGAAACCAATCCTAAGTCTTATGTACATCAAGTTGTTGTATATGTTCAAATGCTATGTAATGACAGAAAATACAGAATTGATCTGGACCAATATGTGCCTAAGATCAGTAAGTTTCAAAAAGTGTTATAGGGTAAAAATACACTATATTCTAAAAATGTGAATGCATCCATTTAAAGGGAAAACTTGAAGCTTTGAGACATGAAGGGGAGGTTGAAATAATAAATAATATTATTGATGAGATTAAAAATCCTCACAGCTACGTCATACAGCTTTTATGGATGAGTAATTTAACAGCTTACTGTGGCATGGGTAAAAAATGTAGGCAGTAAGAAGGCTGTAGATATCACTAGACCTGTTTGCCAACAGTTCAAAGGAAGCCAGCAAAAATTTGTAATTCAGAGAAAAACAAAACAGCAAGAAAATCCGTAAGTTCTTTTCAGAGGATCAAAATATGGCATTTCTTATGCTAGGTCTAACTGTAAGAAGTTAATGATATTCTCATCTAAGACATTTGAGTGTACTCAGTTGAGGTGATTTTGAGAGCAGCTCTATAGAGAATGTTGCAACTAAACTTTATGTCTACTTATATAATGCTCCTCACTAATTATAATATCTGAGAAGTATGAGATGAGAAGCTTTTGAGCAGACTGCAGAAAAATTAACTAAGTGACAGTATCCCATTTATAAAACAGACTTGTCAGGCTAGTTAGAAATTACTATTTCTCAATGCTGGCTTTAAGACTATTGACAAATTGTATTGAAAAAAGTGTTTTCAGAAATTTTGTTGACATTTATCGCTGACATGGGACGAGTTTAACACAACTCCTGATAAACAACCGAATTAAATTTCAGAGATCAGTCAGCTTAGTACTGGTTCTTCCTGCACCTGGTAGTTCACCCACAAAATGAAATCTATTATCGTCTAAATTTAAAAAATATATATATTAAAAACAAAAGAAAACAAAAGAAAAAAAAAAGATTTGAGGTAGAATATACATTTTCTTGAGGTGATTGGTACACTCCTTTAAAAAACAACAACAAAAAACAAAACAACAACAACAAAAAAAAAAACCACCCACATTTATTCTGTGATGTACAACTTGTGAATGCTGTTGTCAGCCATACTATCAATTAGAAGGGCATGTGCTTGGGAACATCAACGTGACCTGTTAACTATCAGAGTATATGGTATGATGTGTAAAACATAGTCTCATTCTGCTGTTCCCTGGGTAAAAGGAGAACTCCCAGGAATGTTGGCAGATGATAAGCAGAAATGCCAGAACACTAATGCTTCAGAGCAAATCTCCTCATTGCTACACTTTGACTAACATGTTGCTGTGAACGGGACCTGGAAATGGTAAGGACACACTTTATTTATTAGATTTGATAAGTATTAGATCACATTAAATTAATTACAGGGAATGCTTTCTGTATTCCCTGTAGAACATGTCTGTTAAATATGGAGATTCACATGTTGTCTTGCCTTCTAAAAGTATTCACAGAAGGTCTATTCAAATGTTCCTGATAAAGACTTCACGTGTTGAAGAGGAAAGGAGTTAAAAAAGATAGAATTTGAACTAATTTCTTTAGATAAATCATTAATCACAATTGTTAATATGACATGTGGACTAACTCTCCAGGAATTAGGATATTAGGAACTAATAGTTCACCTACATATATCAATGAAAGGTGCAATGCCTGGAGCTAAATGTAAATCTCCTTAGAATATTATAGATGATGACTAGCTTGTGCTACAGTTCAGGTAAGTCAGCAGCAGATACGGCCATCCTCTTTCCTAATCCTGCTCTTCAAGAATAAGTATTTGCAACACTTTGTGCATTTGTAATTCAGCCTTACAGCATAAAAGGAGAAGCAAATATTCCATGTCCTGACATAGGGAATTTAGATAATGGACTTGCATGCACTTGAAGACTTCTCTTTCCAGTAATAACTCTGTGTTCCTCACATAGACTAAAAGCAACTTAGTCAATTGAAAATGTCCTGAAACAGTCACTAGACATAAAAGAGGTGGTTGAATAAGCAGCTTGTGACTGAAAACAAGCAGTACTATACTATCAGGGTTTACAGTTCAGTCATGTCCTATTTCCACAGCAAATACTAAGTGACTCCTAGATGAAGATGGTGACATTCAGAATACCTTTTTCTTCACACGTTTAAGCAGCCAAGTGACTCCAGTTACAGAATGGCTGAGAGTAGTGAAAAGGCCTAGAACTCTCTGGGTAAGTGCAGAAAGCAGAGGAAAAACAGGTGGCCGAAAGTCAGAGAAGGACAAGCAGGTGGATGTAAGGGAAATTAGGGTTAATAGTATGATACTAACATTAGGATGCAAATGACTCAGGAAAAGATGTTAGGTGGCATGTTCCTTAGCTGACCCTCCATCTGTCACAAAATTGGAGAGGTGTCATGAGATTATCATTACTCTGATGTGTGACTCGCAGACACTATAAATGGAAAGTACAACTAAACTGTAATTTGCCTGAACTCTGAGTGACTATTTCCTATCCTTCTAAAGCTATAAAGGCCATTACACTTAATCACTGCTTTGACAAGCATGCAGGTGTAACCTTTGACTTCTTCATCCATGCTGTCAACTCAGTGATGCTTTGCTGCTCCCTCAGGGATTTCGCCAGCTGGTCTATGTCCTCCTGGAGCAGGGTGACCCCTAGGGGCTTCTGGGCAAATCTGCCACAGAATGAAGGTGTTAATGCTCTGCAGAGTGCTCTCTCTGCCAAGAGTATACATTAACCTTGGACTTCACCTACTAGTACCCTGAGTCTCGGGTCTTTCTATATGTGGAATCACATATTCCCACCAGTACACTTGTTTTCCAAAGGGCTACCCAGATGAGTAGAATAAAATGCTTTAACGGACTTCTTCCTTTCTCTCTTTCATGAAAAATACATGGTCTTTCTCAGCTGGTAATTTCTTTAAGGGTTCAGACAGACTTATGAAGAACTGAACTGATAAATTTGGCTTGTCAGAATTCACTGAGAAGAAGCTTCTTTCTGTAGAACAAGTTATCATAGCTCTGCGAGACTTTGCAATCCATGCAGCTCTACTGGAGTAACAAGCTGAACTTGTATGAAATTTCTCTCAGAGATGTTTCTTTATGCTAATTCTGGACCAATTTTTTTTTTTTT
This sequence comes from Anas acuta, assembly GCF_963932015.1. Lineage (NCBI taxonomy): Eukaryota > Metazoa > Chordata > Aves > Anseriformes > Anatidae > Anas > Anas acuta. The sequence goes on from NC_088996.1 coordinate 1,060,328, forward strand.
TTTAAAGGTCAATGACATTTGCACTACTACTAGATAAATAGGCAGTCTGACTCCACAGGGTGTTTATACAGACTAATTCTGATATTGAAGGTATGGTATTGAACAAACATATGGGAAATGAAATATAATTTAATTTCCATGAATTGATGAGGTATTTAACTGAAATAAGTAAGAAGCAATTCCAGATTCACAAGATCTAAAAAAATATTTAGGACATGATGTTTATTTTTTGACCTTTGGCTGGACATATGCATCCTGGTGGCACACACAGGTCAAACAGTTGCTAATAAATATCAATATCATTGAACATTAATGGCATGTTAACCATTGATGTAGTTTAATATTTTACTTTTAAAAATAGTCAATCAGAAAACTTAAATTTCTGTTATAGAGTAATCATCTTCTATTCAAAGAGAGTGTCAGATCAAACATGTAAAGTCTTTGATACTTTTGACATGACAAAGAAATTTTTGTCAAGTCATAGAATCATAGAATCATAGAATATTCTGAGTTGGAAGGGACCCTTAAGGATCATCAAGTCCAACTCTTGACACCGCACAGGTCTACCCAAAAGTTCAGACCATGTGACTAAGTGCACAGTCCAATCTCTTCTTAAATTCAGACAGGCTCGGTGCAGTGACCACTTTCCTGGGGAGCCTGTTCCAGTGTGCAACCACCCTCTCTGTGAAGAACCCCCTCCTGATGTCAAGCCTAAATTTCCCCCGCCTCAGCTTAACCCCGTTCCCGCGGGTCCTGTCACTGGTGTTAATGGAGAAAAGGTCTCCTGCCTCTCAACACCCCCTTACGAGGAAGTTGTAGACTGCGATGAGGTCTCCCCTCAGCCTCCTCTTCTCCAGGCTGAACAGGCCCAGTGCCCTCAGCCGTTCCTTGTACGTCTTCCCCTCCAGGCCTTTCACCATCTTCGTAGCCCTCCTCTGGACACTCTCCAACAGTTTCATGTCCTTTTTATACTGTGGTGCCCAGAACTGCACACAGTACTCGAGGTGAGGCCGCACCAGCGCAGAGTAGAGCGGGACAATCACCTCCCTTGACCTACTAGCGATGCCAAGTCATTGGTGTGTAAAATCTCCTTATAAAATAATACCATGGCTTTGGATATGAATGCTATCAAGTCTGCTCATCTGATTCCACCACAATAATTTTTCCGGTCACTGAACAAATGGAAAGCAGACAAAAAATAGTATTGTATATTGTATATTATATCAACACCAATTAATAAATGTTTCAGTTTAGTACCTGAAAAAAATAATTTTGGACTGACCTAAAGTTTTTCTTCAAATTATACTGATTATACCAAATTTTATGTCTTCAGAAATGCCAGCATGGCATTTTTTATTCAAAACAAAAACCTTGTCTGCTAATAGAATCATAGAATCACAGAATGGTTTGAGTTGGAAGGGACCTTAAAGATCATCTAACTCCAACCCACCTGCCATAGGTTACAGCATGAAGATACACTGCACTGTGGTACCCCATGGACTGCAGAGGGACAGCCTACTCCACCATCGGCCTCTCCACAGGCTGCAGGGGAACTTCTGTCCCAATGCCTGGAGCACCTTCTCCCCTCCTTCTTCACTGACCTTGGTGTCTGCAGAGTTGTTTCTCACTCCTCTCTTACCCAGCTGCTGTTGTGCAGCAGACTTTATCCCTTTCTTAAATATGCTCTCCCTCAGCCTGCTTTCATAAGAAAGGTGCTCCAGAATATTGATCATCCTTTTGGCCCTCCTTTGGACTTGTTTAAATACTTCCATGTCCTTCTTGTGCTGGGGGCCCCAGAGCTGAATGCAGTACTCCAGGTGGGGTCTCATGAGAGATGAGCAGAGGGGGAGAATCACCTCCCTCGACCTTCCGGCCAAGCTTCTTTTGATGCAGTCCAGGATACAGTTGTCTTTCTGGGCTGCAAAACTTCTTTTTATACAGCTCAGGATACAGTTGCCTTTATGGTAAAGATGGCAAAGAATGTATCAGAAAACCGAGTCTGTCCTGGTCTGTGGTGGAGAATGAGTGCAGAGGATAAAAAGGAGTGTATGTTGTGAAGAAAGTATGTTGGTGAGTTTACATCTTGGAGATGGATAACACTTAGGATAATTCTGCCTTAGTCATACAGACATGGATCTGTTTGCTGAAAGTTTCCAGCAGACTGAGTATTGCTTTGGAAGCAAAGCCCATGCTCTCAGTGGTTTCTACACACATACTGAGGGCCCACTGTTAGCCCTCAGCAATTTCTAGGAGACCTCAAGAGCTCCACTAGCATGCTCACCTTTGAAAATTCTGTAGATGAAAAAGGAGACAAAGTTTTAGGAGACCAGTGACCTCAGGACTTGACATAGCCATGGTCTGCATATCATGACTGACCTCCAAGCAGATGATGGTTGGCTGTCACTGCATTATCCTCCTAGACAATCCAGGCCCAAGGCAACTGCAGTCAAAGCTACAGCCCAAATTCACTATGGCATTTAAGGCACGCCCTAAACCAGGTGCTGGACATCCAGAGGACTAGCTATGCAGAGCACGGGTATGTAAACACATAAGGCCAAACCAAAAAACCCTTTTTAATTCTCAAACCACGTATTCACCCTCTGCCCCTTAGGTTTTCTGCTTTGGTGGTCTTGTTCTCACTGGCAGCTTCATTTTCTGCAGCTCAGATAGAATTGGAGTGGAGGATGCTCCCTCCCTTTCCCCCAAACAAGTTTGTGCTCTGCTGCAGTTATGTAGAGTCTACAAGAAAAGATAAAATATGTCTGCTGTTACACCTTGAGTACTCTCTGTCTTCCTGTACAGCTCTAAGCCAATGTAACATGGATAGGGTTTCTGTGTAGTTGGTAACTACTGCTAAAGTCCTCCTTTGTTAGCATGTACAAGTTTGTTTTGAATCAATGTAATCCTTCAGCGTACACGGACAACTGAGAGTTTCATAGATTATACACATACTGTGTGAAGAACCCACACATCTTTTTACTGTAGAATACCTTGCCTTCAGGTAGTTTCATCTGATTTCCACACACATTCCTACAAAGAGACATACACACTCTCCACCATGGTCAGCACTCCATGCTCTGTTATTATATTTAATTCCAGAGCGAGTTAAAATGTTGATCCTTCTCAGGCCTCTCCACATGGTGCCGTCTTTATACATCTGTTTTGTATCTCACTTGGTTGTCTGCTTGCCAATTTTAAATTTCTGGGTTTGCTTAATTGGTCCTCCTATAGAAGCAGTTCCTTGCATCTGGTTGTCTTCATCACCTTTGGAATGTTTTCTGTTCCCTCTGTGCCCTTTTAAAAATGGGAGGAATCAGACCATGAATGGTATTCAAAATGTCATCATACTTCTGATCACAATGCAGTGGAGTGATCGTTGTCTCTGTTGTGCCCACACATAATTCCTTGCAAAATCAGTTTGCCTCTTTTTATTTTGCCTTTTGCTATGACTGCTGAGCTGTGAGCGGATGTTGTCATGCAGTTATCCAGAACACGTGGAAAACCTTGCTCCTGACCAGCAATTGTCAGCTTAGTGTCCACCCTTCTGTGTGTGACACTGCGTTATGTTCCCCTAAGTGCCTCTTTTTAAGTGTACTGAATTTTGTATACTATCTTTAAATGTCTGTCTGTTTGGTGCCATTAAAGCCTTCTCTGGGTTCTTAGGCATCAGTCATTGCCCTAAGTGCTTGGAATGGTATTATTTCATCAGGAAGCATTGCACACCTTCCTGCTCAGCACCCCTTCAGGTTGCTTTATGGATAGCTTGGGCAGCACAGACCACTCACAGAGAACTCTTCCTTCATTCTGTGTCTTTGAGGATTATTTAGACAGGTGAGAAGGTTCCTTCTTATCCCATGGCTACCTCTCTCTGTCACAGCCTTTGTTGGGAGACCTTGCTGAAAGGGTTTGGGAATCCTCATGGGATTTATTGGATGGGTCTACCCATCCACATGCTTATCTACCCTTTCAAAGGGTTCTGTGCTGATCCCGATATAAGATGGACTTGAACTTAACAGGGTTCATCTTTTTGGAAGGGCACAACAGTCTTTACAGTCCTCCAACCCCATCTGACCATATTAATGAAACAAACATACTGGAGGCTAAAGAACACCTTATATCAGCTTCACAACAAAACATAAATTCTGTCAGTTATCGGCCCTCCACAAATCTGCCTTCCAAAGTGGCCAGCTAAAAGAGCAGTTAACACCTGACATTGTCTAGGTTAACTGTTACGTTGCTTGCTGCACAACTGGAAGGAAATTGAGGCGCTGTATGGGCAAACATAACACCAGAGGTTTGGGACTAAACCATAAGTAGGCTGAACTGGAAGGAGTCACTATCAGGAAATACTATTGTGATTTCTCTGCCTTTGATTTGCCACTTGCAATCTTGCCCCAGTCACTAAGTGATATAGAAGGGATGAGCCACTGGGAAGCAGGTGACAGAAAGCTGTACCGTGATGTTGGTATACAGAGGCTATAACCAAAGCTGTGCCCAAAACCAAATGATGATAGAGACCTAACCAGTAAAAAGAGAAGCAGATGAGAACTAATGCTCATGGTGACCATGTGAAGTAATCTACAGACTTTATTCCCTATGTATGCAGGGGGCTACAAATCCCAGTTATGGAAGAAGTGACAGAGGGTTCACATTTTGTGCACCCCTCAGGCCACTTTGCTGCCACGTGACATCTTCACTCTTCCTCTTCTATCTTCTTGCCGTGAAACTCCCGGCTCTTTGCTCGGAGCTTGTTGACCTGTGACTCTGCAATGTCAGCCCGCTCCTCAGCTTCCTCAAGCTCGTGCTGGATCTTGCGGAATTTGGAGAGGTTGACATTGGACAGCTCCTCCTGTGTGGGGAGAGGGAGTTGGTGGTGAGGAGCCTGGGGCAGGGGTTTCACTCCTCATGTGCCTGGGCCTCGAAGGGCTGTGGTGAAGCACAGGCCTCCCGTCTCCTATCTACCACCGCTGACCCAGAACCCCCTCAAAGACCTCATCATCCTCCCTTATTGAGGACCTCAGTGTGACAAACTGCCGTGTCACTCTTGAGGAGCAATTTTGTCACGTGGTCTTCTCATTTTGTGTGCTTATTCTCCCACTACTCGGTGCCCAATTTTCCATGTGGTTTATTAGGTTGAGAAAGACTCAGAAACCCTGTGCTGTTACCAGTGTCAGAGATTCATGAGCTTCTCAGTCAATGGACTGAGAATTTTGGGAATTTTGGTCTGACTTCCTGAATCAAACAGGTGGCAGGATAACCCTTGGTTCATCCCTGAGTGCAGCATGCCCAGAAGAAGGCGAGGCCTGCTGACACGGGAATGAACCACATGGTCAAGACCGTTGTGTCTTTGGAGTTACTTTCATGCCTCTTTCCTTGTATTCGTGCTCATCTCAATGAGAGTGCTGCTCCTACAGAAAGGTGCACATGGCCATTCTCCAAGCAATACTTACAGCCTCCTCAGCTTGTCTCTTGTAGGATTTCACCTTCATCTGCAGCTTGTCCACCAGATCCTGGAGCCTGAGAATGTTCTTCCGGTCTTCCTCAGACTACAGTGGTTGGTAAGAAGGACAGACAGAGAGTTGGTTTCCCCACACCTCCAGAAAACATGTCCTCTTGGAGTTCATGGGAAAATGCTTTGGCTTTCTGTGAGAAAGGTGTGTCAGCACAAAGATGCCTCTTGCCTTACCTGGTAGGTCAGCTCCTTCACCCTCCTCTCGTACTTGCGCACACCCTTCACGGCTTCAGCACTGCGCTTCTGCTCAGCATCTACCTCCCCTTCCAGCTCCCGCACCTGCAATGAAAAATCTGTCTTTGGAGCTTCTCCGCTATTTCTCCAAGGGACGTGCTCCCTTGTGCACAAATACCAGCCCTACGCACCCTGGCCTCCAGCTTCTGGAGTTGCTTCTTGCCTCCCTTCAGTGCCAGCTGCTCAGCCTCATCCAGACGGTGCTGCAGGTCTTTCACCGTCACGTCCAGGTTCTTCTTCATTCTCTCTAGGTGGGCACTGGTGTCCTGTTCCTTCTTCAGCTCCTCCGCCATCATGGCCGCCTGGAGAGGCAAAGCAGCAAAGCCAGGTCGGGGCCAAAGACATTTTGGGGGAGGATACATCCAACACCCTCAGTGACAGAGTTCCCCAACTCACATCTGTGATGGCCTTCTTGGCCTTCTCTTCAGCATTGCGGGCTTCCTGGATTGTCTCCTCCATTTCACCCTGAATTTGCACGATGTCTGTTTCCAGCTTCTTCTTGGTGTTGATCAAGCTGGTGTTCTGTGTAACAGGAAGGATAGGATTTGTACTGTCAGATCTAACACCTCCACATCAAGAGTTGAGAGCGAGAGTAATGTTTATGAAAGTATTTAATTCAAAGGTCCTCTTTAGAGCCCTAGCGGCAAACCAGACATGGGTGCCTGGCTGGACTGGTCATGTCACAGCTTTGCTCTTCAAATACGTACACAGCAAGATGCATAGCAACAAGCAAGACACATAGCAGTCTCGTTCTATGTTATCTCCTGTGGGCAGGATTCATATCCAGCAAAGTATCTGACCTGGGTATGGAGGAGCTGCACACGCTCGCTTGCATCCAGAAGCTCCTGCTCAGCCACTTTCCTTGACCGCTCTGTCTGCTCCAGGGCTGCCCGCAGCTCCTCAACTTCAGCCTGTAAGAGGTTTGCTCTGCGCTCCACCATGGCCACCTG